>NC_134756.1:4848484-5151515 GCF_050436995.1 Anticarsia gemmatalis | reverse complement strand
GCTTTTTTTAATTTTATTATCACTGAACATAGCTTCTTTTTTTAATTGTATTATCACTAAACATAGCTTCTTTTTTTAATTTATAAATAAAAAACATTAAACTTATCTTTTTCGGAATGTTGGCATTCAAACGCCTGTGCCAACCTTCAACAGGATTAGTTGTTCGGTGTCGTTGGTTGGCACAGCTTAGAATCTTTGGGTTAAACTTGGGATACCACGTCCGTTCGAAGTAGAGTCTAAAGGCTCTCATTGCGTTGGTATTTGGCGATGATTCAAGGATTTCGTACCACGCCTCAGGAATCATATTTGCCGGCAATAATGGTAAAATTGAGGACTTGCGCACCACCATCCTTTCCTCTTTGGTCAAATTCGCCTTTAGCTTTTTTGCTTTCTTGTGTATAGCTGCATTATAATGATGGTAACAACCAGAAAGATTACCGTCCGGAAATACTTTTTGGAAAGCATTGATTTGCGCAACCTCATAGTCACATTTAAAATTTGTTTTAGGATACTAACGATCAAAGAAAAAAATCTCCACGAGTCGGTCTTGTAAACATGCCCTAACAGTATTATGTACATTTTGCTTTTTGCTCGTTTTGCGTATAGTGTTCATTTTAAGTATTGCACATTATGCGTATTGTACATTATGCGATTTGCTCTTTTTGCTATTTGCACATTATGCAATTTGTACATTTTAAGTGCCGTGCTCATTTTGCTTGTTGTACATTTTGCTATGAAGGGGGTGATAGTTTTGGTAAATCCAAAAGTAGTCAGTCAATTACCCGAATTGCTGAAAAAGTAAGTATAAGAACAAAATGTCTGAGGTCAACTTACCCTTTGATGTTATTCACAGGGTTGTGACAAGCAGCCACTTCTTTATATTCCTTTTTCACGTGGATGCGATCGTACACTCCCCTGTGGACCTTACTTGTCAAAGGCATCCATATTTCTTTATGTCTTGGGCCAAATCCTTTTACCTTAACACAAGGATATAAACTTTGAACAGTAAATCAGATTCTATTAATTTTTGGTACTCAAAATGAGAGTAAATCTGTGCCCGAAACATTTTTTCCCAAACTTTTATAAATTGTTACGACTACCTACACGAAAGTTTACGAGGTCAATATTAAATCAACATATTTTACAAAAGTATCAGACTAAACGATCATTTACTCAATCCAAATGCTAAGAATAATAAATTGGTATTTAAGCAATATTTAAGACTTACCCTCGGAACCTTAGCTTCAGTAAAGAACGTGATGTGGTCTTTCGCTCCAATATTATACTGGTCGTCAGCTGTGAATGGCTTATAGAAAGACCTATACGTCGAAAAGTATGGATCAAGCTGTTTTCGATAGCCAGCAGATGCGTCCGAAATGGGAGTAGCTTCATTCCTTCCAGCCGCAACTACCTATAAAGTTACGTTATTTAACAAATGTTCTTACGACCTTTTTCAATGTTCTGTCAAAGATTACGGATAGGTATACTGCTGTCTTAGATAACTTCAAAATTATGTATGATTAATATTATTATATTTTGCTAGGAATTACTATCCATGAGTGGGTTATAGAAATTAAACGACGTAAGGACAAACTCATAGCTATAGCTTGCTTTTAGCTAGTAAACAATGGATAGACAGAGTATTAAATACGACCGGTAATCTATAGTCTGTAGATAATGTAAACTTTGATATAGTAACGTCTAGAGAGCGCTCTGTGACGAATGCATAAGAATGTACTTACATCAAAGATATATTCAGGGTCTGGTGCAAGTACTCTAACATCAGGAGGCGCCAGGGGAGACTTAGTCAGACCTCTAAAACGTTCCTTCGTCTCTGACATGATTGTAGGCTGTGTTATACTTATGCCTTGTAGCTGAAAACAAAGGGATGGTGAGGTACATAGTAGCTATAAAACTTTGGTACTTAGTTTAAAATAAGTTAACCAAATTATCTACTTTTTTTACCGATATTTACATCTATACTATGTTATAAAGCTGAAGAGTTTATTTGTTTGTTTGAACGCGCTAATCTCAGGAATAATTAATATATGTATTAATTTTGGAACAACAAATTATAAAAATATAGTAATACCTAAAACTTTTGACCATGTTTTCAGAGGTTTCAATAGGTTTTACTCACCCGTTTTTCAACGCCAGTCATGAAGATGACCCTTCGGCAATTAATAGAGCAATCAGCTCTCTCCATAGCTTTGTTAGGGTTCGGCTTCACACAATATTCACCCGTCGTTGTTTTATAAGACTCTTTCTCTACGACCATATCTCGTCCTGTTAACCGCTCTGGCAGTGGATCGTTTATTTTCTAAAGAAGATGAAAACAGTTTCAAAATTAACTTATATGGGAATACTTTATATTACTAGTTGTACCCATCACTGCAATAAAGATCCTTTTTCAAGGAATTGCAGGAATACCGTAAAAAATTGAATTTTCTGACTGTACCGTTTAGGAAGCGCCATACTAAAGCATGATTAACATCTAACATAGCTTTTCCTATTTATACATAAGAAAATACTTATCGGACTTACACAATCCAAACTGTGCGGTATTTCAGGAATATGTCTAAGAGCAATGCTGGCAGCGGACCTCGTCTCATTGTTAGACAACCTCAGAGGTATATTGTACTGAATGTTACCCCATGTGTTCATGTTCTGAATCAATAACTCGTTCATTTTCGGCGGCTGGCATGGCTTTATTGCCGCCGGTGCTTGCGGTTCAGCCATGGTTTTTTTAAAATTAAATAACTATAAACAAAAATATTAGCATACAAAATAAATGTTTTGACTATAAAAATGACGGCTAGAAAATGATTTATAATGACAAGTGCTTTTTTTTCGTGACCGGTTGCGGTGATTCAGTTTCATAAAATAGTTTTTATTATTTTTCGGTAACACCTGTTTGTGCCCATAGTATTCACGGAGCGTTTTCTTTCTCTTTATTTTGTAGGAACAAAAATCTTAATAATTGCAGTTCGTCAGGCCAAACCACTCTCGTTGTCTTTTATTATTTTGTTATCCCTCAAACTTTTTGCAAACAATATCAATTCTTTCAACTTCAATAATCAAAAAAAAAATAACTCTATTTCCTTTAAAGATTTATTTCAAATTCAAGACATAACGTAACATATTATTATATATTCTCCTCCTTCTTCTTGAACATGGGAAGACCCTGCAAATCGTGTGAGAACTCAGCAATGTGCCACGGTTGTAAATACATGGGCAGTAAGATGTAGTTCTGTGAAACCCAGTCCATGACGTAATCGGTGATCGCTTCCACGTACGCAGAACTACGGAAATTCTCCGGCACGTGGATTTCCGAGTGATCTTTGAGAGCCTGGGAAACCAAAAATTGGTTTAATTTTATTTATGAATTATTTCCAACGTCAAACGTATTTTCATATTCTGTGTTAAATTCTGACAAAAATACGGCGAAGCTGAATATACAGTCAGTTAGGTCAAATTTTCAATTTAGCATAATTATAATAAACAATTTGTCCAACCTGAAAATCAAATTAACAATTACATTATTTATACTCTGAAGAAATATAAGATTTGCAAACTAACGCTTGTGATAATATAATCGGACAGAAATCTTAATGCCACTTAGACAAATTATACGAACTCGTCTCCAAGATCGGTATACCATTATTGTAAACAGAATACTCACTTTTTGCAATGCTTCTTTAAGTGTGTTCGTCGACGGAGGATTCTAAAACAAAAATAGTCATAAAAATTTCAAACACCCAAACAATACTGTACAAAGAATATCCCACACATTAAACCAATTTAATTTTATTAAAGGAAAACATTACGGTACCTTGGGAAACAATTCCTTAGACATCGCAAACAAATCGTCAGCTTGATCATGGTACAAAAAGAACGCCCAAGGCGCTCTAAAGAATTCGTAGAAGTCATCCAATTTCTTCGCCTAATGAAAAATATACATACAATAGTTGGATTAATGATAGTCGTATTGTGATAAATGCAAGTCATAAGAAACCTCGGATCATAGCTGTGATGAATGGGAAATAATTATACGCAGTTGACCGTTTTTAGGTGGAGTAAAAAATGATCGGGTGCTAAGCTAATAGAGTAACGGGCTTGATACTGTAAAAGTCTTGCTGAAATTCATCGTAATGTTTACACAAGAATACTGAAACTAAAAATTGGTATTTTTCATATGATTGATGACAAATGTTATTCTAGATTTAATTTAATGACATTGTTAAACAAAAGTGAGCAGTAAGGATTAAGATACGATGAATATAAAAAGATGAAGTTGGGAGTAGTTTAAATTACTATAAAGTAAAATTAGTAAATCAATATTACTCACGCTAAATCTCAAGTGAACATTCTTGAGCACCTTCGCAGAATGTCCGTATAGACGTGTGAACTTATGTAACGAAAACTTGGCAGGACTGAGACATGTGACACCATCCACCTTGAAGTCTCTAGTCAAGTGCAGTTTGAAGTAGCCTCTCTTAAAGGTCTCCATAACATATCCCTACAAAATACAGTGAATGACCGAGTTTCATAAGATTAAAACTTTGAGAAGATCAAAGCCAAAGAAAAGCCAAGCAAATGTTTTTCATATGATTGTGTTAGACATTTGATCGTAACAGAATACAATATCTTAGTTAACCAAAACTGTTTTTCTCCTACCAATAAAGCTTGTTAAAAAGAATTGTAAGCAAATATAGAAGTATACATTATTATGGTATCTATATAACTTACATTATAAACCAAGGATTGTACATAATGGTGCGGAATTTTCAAGCCAGGAGCGCGAACTTCTAAGTACCGCAGGCCTCCGGGCAATACGCAGTACATTACTTTGGGTCGCTTCGGCTCCATTAAAATATGCTTTTTGTAGTCCCTGGAAAATATTTTTATGAAAATCTTCCCCCTAGGTAGAATAGTGAATTGACCGATCAGAGCGCCTAAAATATTCACACCGCGTTCGAGGAATCAATGTTATTGGTCGATACGCAGTAAGATACATTCCACTCAGCCGGACAAAAAAGTTTCTCGAACGCTAACTTTCGATATCTACCATGTTGGTATAAATTTGGGACTGTAATCAAGATTTTTTTTCATATTGTAAAGTATCACTTGATGGTGTTTACAACTTACTCTTTTGAGGAATCTTTTCTGGTAGAAGATTGACTATCTTTTTCAAAGCTCACGCTAGATGTTTTCTTATCCGTATCTCGTCTACTCTCAGAGAATAACGGGTCCAATCGATTCCTTATTCTGGTGCCCAACTGTAAAATGTTAAAATTAAATTCCTCTCAAACATTCTACCTAAGTAGGTATGTATTTGTTATAACGCACCAAAAAGACATAAGAAAAAGAAAGAAAATATCAAATACTCCGAATTGTATGAAAGCTAGCACTATAAGATTGCAGTTTTTTCCATGAGCAAAAGATCAATTAAAAGCATGCAAATGCAAATTATTTGTCGAAGCAGATAGTGTTTCTTAATCTTATTTTAACGAATTTTCATGTTTATAACGACTAGCATACCTTTTGTCCAACTTCATAAGAGTCGTAGTACTTATGCACGTATTTGTCCAAATAATATCCGCGGTGATAGCGCGTGTTCGGTCCTGCGGCGTAAACGTTCGGGTCACGTGTACGACACTCATTATCTATTATTATGCCTCCATCGTATGGTAGACCGCTTTTGTGGATAGCTGGCAAAGCAGAAAATACTGTCACTGCATTTTAGTTAAAAAATTACACTGAAAGACAAAATTTTACACCCCTAAACTAGCTAGCGCCATCTACACAGCTTTTCAATAAATGATATAAACATAATTGTATCACATTTAGTACCTAAATACCACGAATTTATTTATTAGAACTTTTTCTGCGGTATCAAAATACATGCACATGCAAAAAATATTTATAAATTTGTAGAAATACGTACCAACGTAAGCTCTCATATCAATACCCCTCGTGCCATAATAAAACAGCTGGGAACATTCAAGCCTTAAGAAATGTGCGTAAGAGAAGAAGTCCACATGTGTGACAATATTGTCTTCATTAACAAACCAGTTATCAAAGTGATAGGACCGGTACACTGTTATTTTCAAATTATTCAATACTTCTTGAATTGTCTGATCCACCTGAAATTAAAAGCCTTTAATAAAATTTACTGAATTCCAGATTTCCAAAAAATATTTTAAAGTCAATAAAAAAATAAAATAAGTAAATCTCTTGTTAATTTGGCTTTCAGAAAATGCAACCATTCGTTTCGAAAAGCCGTAACTTGTATAACCTAAATACTTTCGCGTACCATCTTACTTATCGTTTTACTTCATTTGAACTTTAAAGAATGTATAAAAATCAAGACATTATAGTAAATAGTTAAAAACTTACATAAGTATTACAAAATATCGGCACACGGGTCTTCCTAGGATTCTCTGACGGGAAAGATTCTATGAAAGTGATGTTCTCTGGCGTAATGCCGATCTCCAGCAGTGCGTTAACACATAAGTAAGCATGTATAGTATTACCGTACACTATTATTTTGACTGAAATATCAACACCAGCAAGGTAAATAAAACTTGATTATTTGTAGATTTTTGAGAATGGAGCAAAATTAAAAAAATATAATAATAACCAAATTGCATGTTTAGCGTAAATAAATTACAGCAAATGGTTTCATAGTCGGGGGTTAAATTCTATTAATATATCGGTGTCTCAAAGATTTAACTGGACTGAATATCCATCAGCTAAGTAAGATGCGGTCATAAAGACGTAAGTCGACTGATTGGCCTTTTGCCGGATCAACAAGAAACGCTCTATACTAGCTGATAGTAGTAAATTTTAACTAAAAAAAGATAACATTTCTTACAGTCTTCCTGCCAAATATGATCTTTAGCAAACTCCAGAGATTTGTGCGCGTCTATAATATGGTTGATAATGAACACGTTGTAAGGAGTATCGTCTGATGTGATCTGAATCTCAGTATCGCTGTATCTTGGCACGTCTAGAGGCACATATTTAGGTTCTGTTCTATTCCTGCAAAATGATGATTTTTTTTTGTACTTTATAAATTAGTAATTGACTAGACTGCTTCTGGGTTGGGCGTGTGACTGCTAGCCTCTAGGTTCTGGGTGCAATTCTAGAACTAGTGAGAAAAAAAATCCCACTAGTTCTTTCGTAGAACTGTTCAGTAGAACTAATGGGAACAAACCCAATTCCGGGGTCGGTCAAAGTGCTAAGTAAAAACTTACTGATACTCTATTTCTCTCTCCAACAAATGCTTCATGTGATTCGGATGCTGATACTGTTTACCGAAAAACAGAAACAGGAGGTCGTAGTAAAATCGATTCCCGCTCGTCAAAGTAACGAATTTCTCGTGACTGGAATGAAAAAATGAATAGCACTGATAGCACATTACGTACATACATAAAGTCATTAAGTAATTTAAAAAAAATATAGTTTTACTAGATGTTGGGTATCGAAAAAAACATCGTACGAGCCTTTCTATAAATCTTCTCTGAGCTAAAGGATATAAAGTCGTCAGACCGATAAATTAAAATACCATCGAGGCCCTTTTTTCAAAGATCCAAATGTATCGATCTTTTACTAAGTAATATATCCCACCCCAGATGAAAACTCCACTAAATCAAAAAAAAATCAGAAACGAATAAAAACTGATTTTGTGTATCTTAGAACACCATAGAGTTTTCATCTAGGGGTGTGATATGAAAAGACCTTTCGTAATACCCGCGATGCTGTAAAATTTTGCCGAATATAAACTTACAGATCGATTTCAGCCATTTTTCCTTGTATCACATTGACGTAGTACGAGTAAGGGATGCTCTTCAAGTAATTGTCTTTATTTGTATGGAAGTGTAGGAACATGTCCTCAGCCACGGAGTCTGATCGACGCATGTATGGCAGGCCGTTGGTTGATATGATTGTTACGTTTGTAAACGTTAGGTAGGTTGATGGTTGACTGGAATATAAGAAATGTGTATCTATAAACAGTTTGAACAGGTACAATGTAAATAGGTTACTTAGCTAAACATATACAATTTCTCCTGAGTAGGTACTAACGCACAAATTCTCGTAAACCAACATGGTTTTTTTGGGACCTGTCTTTGTCTTGTAATAATTAATGATCGGGAGCTTTTTTTTATAAACTATGTGGTAATGCAGTAAGTGATAAAAATATGATTTATATTTTAGTTACTTACTCAAACAACAAAGCGTTCAGGAATCCTAGAGCCGTTCTAGAACTGCCGACAATTACTATCCTTGTGGTGATGTTCATTTTAGGTATGCTAGTGATCCTCTTACCTATTAACCAGGAACTGAACGGGACTCTGAAAAAACGTTGTTAGTCTCTGTACTTGATTTAATTTATCCTATTTAGGCATACTTATTGCATTTGCATCTGTTAAGGTACCTTTCCAAAAAAGCTATCTTTTAACAAAATTAACAGACTTCAACAAAAAATTAATCTAAAAATGCTCTATATATTTTTTTATTTCTTGTTTTTCAGCTTATTGGCACCAGCTTAGAAATTACTATTTATTTCTGGCACAAATGTCAGTGGAATTTCGAAATTTCAAGATAAGCTTTCAGGTAAGAAATAAATCATCTATACAAACATAGCTTGATTCATAGTAGCGAGTCTTCTTAGTTCATGAATAGAGTCACCATCGATCTCACATCTTCGTGGTGTGAGAGGAACCATTGCTGCAACTATCGCATTACCTTTATGTATTGTCTGTAAATCAAAAGCATCCTGGCAGTTATCTGGAGAGAACTTACATCAAAAAATTGTTTAACTAAATTTATGTTACAGTTCCGATTTTGGTGCAGCTTTTTGTAGCAAAATTACGCTTGAATAAAGTCCACATATATCTAACAACGCGAACCGCAATAGTTTAAAAACGTAAGTTAGCTACTATCTAGTATATCATTATCATCAAAAGTCTATTTTAAAAGGTTGAAAATTATACTGGTAAAGACAGTGATCCAAATAGAAAATCATTACCCATTTATTCCTATAAGCAGTAACCCACATCAAAGTGTTGCTCCCAGAAAGTCTCATCAATTCCCTCGCGAAGAACCTGTAATGGGGCTCAAAAGTGGGATAGGCTATGATAGCCTTTATATTCGCGTATCCAGCTTCCACACCGTTGGTTTGGTAACGATATTTGTGTATCTGAAACGCGTCTATGTTGTAACGCCCTCTTAAGTATTCGATTTCTTCTGGAAGCCTGTAAAATATCAGGCAAAGAAGGTATAAAAGGAATTAGATACTTCTAGTACATTAATAATTAATTAATTAGTAATTAGGGCTTCAGGTCAACGACACTGAATGTAGAGATATTATTTATATTGTCCTGATATGACTGAAAACTGAAAGAAGTATAAGCATTACATACTCCAATATGCCAACACCAACTACGCTCATCCCGCTTGTAAACACATAAGCTTGATTCTCTCTGTTATCGTATATGATATTTTTCACTGCTAGCAATATATCTGCGCCATCCAGTGGGTGCAACAAAGTCGCTATTTCTGGTATATCTATCATCTCAGCTTCGCGGACTCGAAGTTTCCTAAACCATATAGAAGTATTTTAATTCTCTAGTAATGTAACAGTAAATAAAAGACGTAAAAGGTAGATTTTTTATATAAAGCCTTACCCAAATATAGAACTTCTATGGGCTATGTAAAGCGCATATTCACTGCACACTCGTGCTTTAGTCGGTACATACTGTAAACACACATTATTTATGGAGTACCTATAACCCTTCTTTTATAAACGCCGCTTGTGATAGTCATAGATACTCATAATTTATCTAGCTATTTATTACCTATCTACGTAACAACGCATCTAGTTGCTAGTATGCCTATACATAGAATAGAGAGGCATAGTACCTACATACCAATCTTTAATAAACTTACACAGAAATGTTGTAACAAATGAAAGCTCTTCTCGGAAGTCGGTACTCGGATGATACAGTAATCGAACTCTTTCATAATCTCAAAGGCTGCCTCCAACATATCGTATGAATGTCTGAAACACAATGCTATTCCCTGAAATCAACTACATACTTTACGTAAAAGGTGCCTTTACCAACACACATATTTCTAAGAGTACCTACTAAAATACTGCATATAAAATCATAAGTTAAAACTTTTTGTTGCTGTGAATATAGAGTACTGCCTGTTACTACGGCTACAGCAAATTCCAATAATACCCACAAGTACCAGAAAGTACTTTCAAGCTTTTACCTTTCATCGATATCATCACGAAGTGCAAATAACTCTATCATAAACGCATTCTTAATTCCATGGTGTGTGGTTGATGCTCGTTCGGCTATTTTCACGTTTCTACTAGTCTTTTTGTTCCCTGTAATACAATATTATTATAGGTACTTAGTCTGCGGGTTTTAGGTACGACAATGACTCCATAGTATAAGAGGAAGGTACACACTTTTAACATTCTTTTCGCGCAACTGTCGTTTGGTATTGGAAAATAAATACTCGACCGACACTGTTGTCCTGAATCAAAGATAAAACAATATATAGTGGCATTGTCTTATAGGCATTAATTTATTACCAGTCCAGTATTACAAAATTATGCTTGTCGTAGTTATAAGCATAATTTTGTAATACTGGACTGGTAATAAATTAATGCCTATAAGACTATGCCACTATACATAACAATTAGTTGGGTACTAAGCTAGCCAGTAGGAGCATCATTACATTTTACATGATTTGTGAGGGTTTTTATTGCGCAATATTATTTTACACATTAGGTTTAAGGTGACGTAATTTTTTCGTGCTTTAATGTGGACCGACTAGGGCCGAGGTGGTATTAGACCGATGTAAGTTCAACTAAGTATACTCCTACCTCAACATATTAGCTTCTTCAATCGACGCGGTATCAGTCAACCAGCTTTTATCAATATTAACGATCTCATAATCAAAAGGGTCTTCGTCCAACATATTTATAATAGACAGCAACGTAGTTTGTGACATGTGAGGCGAAGACGGATAGAAATATAACTTATCACTCAAGTCGTCTGAATCGTGGTGCTTCACTATAATGTGGTCTAAGCTGTGTCTCATTCTGGCGTTGTCGCGAAAATTTACTTTACAAGATGGACTTGGATCATTTGTTTCGGCTTCTGACTGCATGTTCTAAAGTTATGCATAGATTTTTCATTAAACATGTAGGTACAAGATGAGACAAATGCTCTTATGTAGTCCTTTTTTTTAAGCCTCCTATTTAGTGCCAATTAAACAAGTGAACATTAATCTGGTTGTGGATTTCTTTAATTAAATTTACCAGGCACTGCTACTAAGACCTTCCATTAACAAAAAACGAGCTTGGTCTAATGGTTATAAACTTACAGCAAACATGTGATGGCTCTGAGTTTCTTTAACAAAATCGAATGGGTCTTCTTTGCCTTTTAGTATAGGCTCTCTGTAAAATGAAAAATGTATCAGTGCTAAGTGCGAATGATTTACCTATCTTATTCAAAATTTAGAGGCATTGGTCGTAACTGAACGTTTCGCAGAATACCTATAGCCGGCAAAGTAATTTTTAGTAAAACAATATTTCAGTAGGTAATCTATCAATAATGTTTTATTTTGTGTACGCACCCAAAGGTTTTAAGTAATTGGTTTGAACGTTTAGATTGTTCCTTTTCAAGAGGCGTAGGCGCAACAAGTCCGTTAAAAGGTTTTAATTCGTATGTACTCTGGAGTTTCTTATAATTTATCTCTGTGTTTAGTCCCATAACGGCTACTGCACGCCCTTGGACCTGTTAACATTGCTTTTAGGTTAAGTTACTGTCACTCTCTACTTACTCCTACTCTTATTATCTAGGGGAGTGGAATATGGACACAGATAGTAGCACGATGTTGAAGAAAATCTTTCTAAGACTAAGTATTTTTAACGTGTTATTAATGTTGGTCGTGACTCAGGAATTGAACCCAGTAAATCTCAATCAAAGCAGTGGTTACGTTGAAATTACTATAGCTGAACTATCAAAATATCATCACCTACCAGAAGGAGAATAAACAGATTTTAGTTCTTACATCGGCTACAAGAATTTTCCTTTCCATTTCTGGGTGACGTCCAATGATCTCGCTAATGTAATACTTGCCGTACAAATCTTTCAGGCGCGGGCTCGACTTGTCTAATATTTCTACTACATCATCGTTGTCTTCTTCCCTGGATATTAGGACTGAATTAAGTATCACTGATTTTAAAATTTAATGAATATATTAATAAATGCTACTGGTGCTACCAATAATTGAACAAAGGGTCACCAACACAAAGTAACCTAGATTCTAAATAAGTCCATCACTATTCACTGTTGCTGTGAAACAAATATCTAAACCGACAATGCATTCATCTACCAACATAAACCTTTTTTTATATACCATGTAGCTCCCGTTACCTATATTTAATTTGCACTAAACCATACATGATATTATTATACTCACACTGCTCGACGCATTCTTAACTTAGGACAAAACTCCTGCCTCAAAGCTGTTAGCAAATGAGTGACTAGTTTGTCTTCAGTCCGTTTAGAGACAACCTTACAAAAGTTATATTTTTTAAACGCTCCATGCCTTAGTAAAACTTCTGTAAACAGGTTTTAAGTAATTAGGTACGTTTGTTTTAATTTCTCTAATGGCCACGACGTTAAATGGTCACGGAAAATTCTTTGGCAAAAACGGTGGACGCGAGTCTTTGGCAGAATAACCGATGAGTTACGGTGGGTTTGGTCAATGGAGTACCGGTATAAAGTTAGGAATAGGCCTCGTTTGAACCAAGTATCTAGCTATTATAAAGAACAATAAACTTTCTTACTTTCAGAGCAACCTACTGGTACAACCAGTACGATATGTAGTAAGCATGCATCGTTATAGAACACTGATATGAGAGCCTCCTCAAAGAATACGCTCGCTACTGAATCAGCGCAGCACATGAAGTGAATGAACAGTGTGTTGCGGGATAAGTAGAATCTTCTGAAAAAGAAATTTGATATTAAGTCTATAGTCGTCAAATAACATGTGCCCTCCGATGTACGAGGAATTTAATAACCCCAAAGGGCAAAGCTTAAAGAAGCTAGTAACTGTCTTTCAAACTAACGCTGAAAAACTAGCTGTAGAAAAGTAGGTACCTACTTCCAAAGTAGTAGTTCTTGTATTATCAAAGGAAGGGGTTAGAATTTCTATACCATAGGACTTACATAAACCTGTTTGAAATTGACTACTTATCAAAATTTCTACGTACTGGTATTGATTCCTTATCCAACATTCCCAGTGTGCGGGATCGACTCCACTTATATTGGGGTGATCTTCAAGCACCATGAAACCTAGCACTCGATTTTGCTCGTTTATCATGCATATTGAAAGTACTGAGAGTTCGCTGGAAAGAAGCACATTACTGAGTAGATAGCAAAGTTAAGCACGGTATCTCCTCTCAATAATGCTTCAAATCATTCATTATTTTAATATTAGATAATAGGATAGCATGTATTGTTTATAGCTGACTAGCTTTTTCCTGTGACCTCGTCCACCACCAGAATTTTCTTATGGGAATGCGTCATTTCCCCGGGGTAAAAGTAGCTGTTGTCGTTTCTCGGGTATCAAAATATCTCCATACCATATTTCATGCAAATTGGTAGTTTGAACAGACAGACAGTCAGAGTTACTTTCATTATATTAATATAATTATTTTTCTTCTTACATCATCGCACCAACATTCACTTCATCGAAAAGCGTTTCGGTCCGTTCCCTATTATAGATTAGTTCTATATCATGTCTATCGCTTTCCACAGCCCTTCTAAATCTGTTGCCAGATTTGTTAGGTTTATAATCAAAATATATGGACATTTTAACTTTATGTATCGACTGCAGTAACTTTGTTATATTGAGTTGTCAGTCAAGTTGTTTATATAAATATACTTATGCTAGTTGGTCATGAAAATGAAAGCCCAAATTGTTTTAAACTATGCAAATATATTACAACCATAATTTACATTATAAAATTATTTAAAATTATACATTAGTTTAAATTAAATGACACATCGATAAATTAGACATAGAGGGAAAGGTGAGGTCAATTCGTGAAGAAATTGTTTATCACTTTCAAAATACTGATAAAATTAAGTACACTTCCTGATGGTATATTCAAACTTTTTGAATAAAATTATCTAAAACTGACTCGTAAGCTGCCTACATTTAAAATGAGTCCTTAAGTTTCAATGACTTCAAACATACTTAATTGTTCCAGTGCTCATAAACTTGGATAAAGACCTATAAAGAAAATAGTAGAAATCGTTTGTCCAACAGTGTCAAAAATGTTAGTAAGAATGTAATGTTATTATACATCTAAGATTAAAACTAAAACAAGATTAGGTATTCCAATGCAAGAAAAACTAAAAGATTCTAAGAACTGAAAGCAACTTATAAAACTATCAATCAAAATACTTTATCAATCACAAATACAGACAAACTGGATATATCTTAAAGAATTCTATGTCTGAGCACATAATTAATAAAGAGATTCAAATATACATCAAGCAAAAATTATATTACCAACGACGAAAAATCTATTAAATATGTCACAAAATTTGAGTCAAACCATCGACAAACACAAAACGTAAATCGTATTAAAAATCTGAATAAGGTCTATAATTACAAACGGATTCTCTTACGAAAATCATAACTAACATTATTTTAAGGCACAGCGCAAACATCTTAATACATGAACATAAAACAAACTTACAGGTAAATATATTAAGATGTAAAAACTAATGCTCAGTCAGTTCTTAAATTAAAGGCGGAAGGTTTTTTGCTCGCACTAGATGTGAGTGGGACTTAGACCTGCTAACATTGTTGGGGGTTGTTTTGACCGTTAAAGTGGCGACTGTGTTTTGTCTCTGGAGGTTGACTTTGTTTGCACTGAGTGGAGCACGAGGCGTGGCAAACCCGTCGTTATTTAGCTTGAGAGCCGACCGAGTGAGCCTAGTAGGAGTGTACAATAGATTGCTCTTCGGCGTCATAGGCATATTAACTTGCTGTATATTCTCTTTGCCCACTTTAGGAGTCAGAGGTGTTTTGACTCTCGGAGTTTTTTTTGGGGTAGCTGTCTTCTCGTCGATGGTGTGGTACACGATGTTGGGGAGGATAGCTTCGTGCGCTTTCGGGTTTGCCATGGAGCTGCGACTGATTTGTTTTTCGTTGATGCCGTCCTGGAAAATGAGAATAATATTACATAACAAACATGAATTATATTATAAGATCATATCATAATTCAACTGCTATGTTAAGATGGCAATACACTGCTAAATTTATAATCTCTGCATTATAAAAATGCAACAGTACCAAGTAGCGCTCCTTGGTCTCTGCATACTCCTACAGGGAAAAGGCGTAATTTTATGTATGTATGTTTGTAGTACAGTAATATTCACCTTGAAATCAGTGTAGGTAGTGAGCAGTGTGGTCTCCATCAGTGGGTCCTTGTTAGTATGTCTGTCTTCCTCCTGTGACGCGGTAGAACGAGTCGCGTTCATTGAACGACGGCCTGCGCTGCGACGTTTGCCGAGAGACTAGGAAAAGGACATTGAACAATTACTTTAAACTTACTAGACCTGAAAGTTTTTATTATTGTTTACTTGTTATACACAAGGTACCAAGTGAAGGCTACCAAAGTATTTTTTCAATAATTAAAATTCTACATTTACCTAACATTACGGTCAATCTAACAAAGCGCTTATTAGTGCATCAAACTGCATAAATTAGTCTACACTTACTTACATATTAATTTCCGTACGGCTCAATCTATTCAGAATAATCAGCTTGCAAAAGTATAAGCAGTACTTATAGTAATAACTCACCGTGCGTTTGTGTTTCAGAATACTGCCATTGACGGTTTTGGGCGTCTTCTTGACGTCACCCCCATAGTCCAGTTTCCTCTTAGCTTCAGGACAAAGTTTACCTTCCGCCACCGCTCTTGCTGCCAGTCGCCCGCTAATACGCCTGATGTTAAAAATTAATTGTTATTTTCGGACCACATCAATATTAAAAATAGAATGCCTATATTCTCCTTTTTTTTAATCAAGACAGTCGATAACCTGCCGAAAGAAACAAGTACAAAAGAAATGGAGATGGCAGTTCCAAATTTTTTTTTAATTTTGCAATGATTAACTACATGCTACATAATATGAAAGTACTTTTCTATTTAGGTGCTACTACAGCTACAGGATAGTTACAAAATGGTATCGCCGTAAGTTATTTAAAAATACTCGTTATCTACTAAACTCGATCTACACCTGCTATCTAAATTACATATTTTGATAGTATAATTACTTCATGCTTTTCTGAACAATGAAGCGGTAATAATGTACTATTAGCTCTACATGTATAATAACGACTTATATAAGGTTGTAACATTTCTCATTCCCTCTACTTATACAACAAACGAGGTTCATCAAAGTCGGATTATTTTTCGAACACTACATATCATCAATCAAAAACTTGCCTCAACGATTATGACGTAATATTTTCACGTCATTCACAAGTGCGCACTGAAATAGCAAAGGAATGAAAAATATTATCCGAGCTATGTATTGCGTGCGAAACCGTGTGAGGTAACTAATTATTGCTTTTATACTGATGAAATAATGAGTAACGCGGATCTCCTCTAAATTTATAACGTAGCTTTATTGCTTATTAAATAAAGAGGTCGTTATGCGAAATTCAATTAATGTTTATAAAAAAATTGCTAAATCTATCGGCTTATTAACCCGTCAAACGATATAATAACTTATCGTAACTTCATAATTTTAAAAAGGCAATTCAAACGTAAATGTAAAAAAGAAATGAAGATTGTAAATATATACTATTACGATTTCTTTTCCGACATAACAAAATATACGTGTTATATATTATTTGTTTGATTTTCAAGGTAACTTACCTCTTAACAGTGGAGATAGCAGATCTCTTGAGCGCCGACAAGTTGTTAGTGAATGTAGTCACAGCTTTAGTCGCGCTGCCCGTTATCAGTTGACGCTTCGACGGCGGCCTAACAATTAAAAGTCCTGCTTACAGTCAATGCGACTATGCTTAAAACTAAATGAAATGTATACGGTGACAGATGAAATAAAGATGTTACTTTATGAAGGGAAAAGCATATTTGTTTGCCTTGAAAATAATGATAAAATGGTTTATTATGATAATGTATAAGCAGAAGATTTATGGCCCTAAGCAATGCAAAGACTCAATAAGTTTCTAATGAATGTGTTCAATGCTAAAGAACGATGTTTGTATTATTAAATTTAATGAAGAAAGCATAAATAATGTAGACATATGATGAATGTAAGTATAATGAACATAAAATAAATAAATCATTACCTGTTCTTTTCAGCGGTGGCGGCGAACCCAGCCGCGGTTCTGTTACGTTTGCCGAGTGGTGACGTAGCGAGCGAACGGAACAGTGGCGTGGTCGGCGTCAGCGCCTGCTTGCGGGCTGACAGCTTGTTGTGACGCTCCTGAGAGTAAACAAATATTTTTTTATTGTGAAATTTATTAAAATAAGGGATAATTAAGATGTCTGTGGCAGAATGAAACCTAGCTGCGCGTGTTCAATTTCCACTCAGAACCACAAAACACTCATAATTTCACTGTTATAAGTCGTTTGACAAAGTCTACGAGACCAAAAGTTAATTCTTCGCGCGATTCGATCTGTAACTTAAAATAAAAGTAAAAATGATTTGATATAATGTACTTACGGCTTTTCTCGTTTCCCATTCGTCTTCCATGAGCTGAAGCAGAGGCTTGCCATCAACAGTGAAGGTGTTCCCAGTTTTAGCTTCATACTCTGTCACCAGTTCACGGATTTGCGCTTCTATTTTAGGTAGCTAAAACGAAAGTTGCCATCAGCGTTATACATACAAAATTGTCTAGTAACTGGTTACTTTAAATCCAACCTAGGGCTTCTCTAGTATCAGACAATAAGCACAATAGTAATTCAGTTTCATCGAGATAAGCTATAGTAAATACTTAAGTAATCTTTGTATATTAATATAAATTACTTACATTACTAGCAATAGCTTTTCGCTCCTTCTCTTCTCGCAGAAGTTGACCCCCACGGTTGTGGTAACGACCTGGTTCAGTAGCGCGCGCTTCTAACTCGGTCATCTTTAGCCACAGGTTCTTGCGTGTCACCACCAAGTCGAATATGTGCCTAAACAATTGAACATAAGAATTTACACTTACAATTATTTTACGTAATATTCTTGGACTCATGATTGTCACCGATGCCGTAAACTTTATCGTAAAATAACTTGAGCGTAACTAGTAAAGTGTATTGCAAGAGCAAGTCACCAACAGGAAGACAATCTCACAATAAAAAAGCGAATAAAACCTCTTGATTACATAGATATATCAAGAAAAAAGACATATACTAATATAAAAAAAAGATAAAATTGCTTCATCTAAGAAAGACTTACTTGTGATCATTATAGAACTTAGTAATCTTCTCAAGATAAAGTTCATGTAGCGTCAGCGTGTCCTCAGTGAAGATGTCTTGGTAATAATGCACGAACTCCTCACGCTCGCGGCTCGAATACATCACGCTGTCCCACATCAGCTTTATCTTTGTACGCACGTTTGCTACGAACACCTATACAAAAAAAAACATATGTAGGCAAATACAAGGTTGACAACCCATTGAAAACTTGAAAGGAAGAACTATTATCAGGCATTTGTGTGTCTCACCTGATGGTAAATGGCAATGAAGACGAAGACATAACATGCCTATCCAAGATTCTTAAAACTTAAGATTTAAATAACTATAAATATTAGGAAGTTAAATAGTTCAACGATAATAATTTAGATCTAGTTTAACTTAGCTTGACTTACAAAACAAATACAGGAAGATATTAGAGCTGCTTTTGCCTTTACGAGTTATTAACTCAGTAACCATTTAATAACGGTCAGTGGGCGTAAAATTTAAATTATATCGATATATTTTCAGTGTGGTGTAAGCAGCGTAAAAGCACCAATTAAATTGTCAATAAATTAAATACTTTATGCATCATTTACTCAGTACCAAAAGCAAAATTATTAGTTTAAGACGCTAACTTGTGAAATTGGAATGTTTAGAACTACATCTAATTAAAGGCAAATATCAAGATTACAAAAATCATCAGTAAGCCAAAATAACAGGTCTCTTTAGCAATGTAAGTGAATATTCATGCTCTATAAAAACTATCACGAAAGTAGATTCGATACTTTACTACGAACAAGATTAGCTTGTCTAACAATTAGAATTCACAACATAACATAAGACATCAGCAATCTAAACCAATAACGTCTAGTGTGAAAGTAAACCGATTTATTATTCAGTCATGCTCAAATAGCCAGCCGGTTAACAATTTTACATAATACGGATTAATATCGCAGATCAATCTAAAATACGTTATAGCCGATACATTTTCATGAATTAATATGAATATTTAAATCGGTCATGTAATAGTGGGTTATTCACAGTCATCAGTTATCCAGAAGTGTCGAAACTTTGCTGTTGAAAGTTCCTGTGTGACTGGTACACTTAAGGAATTTGAATTTGATTGGTCAGTATTAAAATTTTATGTAAATTAGAAGTATGTTAATGCCATAACAAATTGCAAGGGTTTTAGCCAGCTAAAACAATTTGAGACTTTTTTTAATAACCCATTACTGTCCCACTCCTGATCAAGGGTCCCGTAATGAGGGGCGGTTTAGGCCTTGAGTCCACCACGCTGGCCAAGTGCGGGTTGGGGACTTATGGACTTAATTTGAGATGTGCAGTATTTATAGTAGGTACTATGCTCTAACAGACTAATAACTCGAACTGCAATCACACGCAAACAATATGATGGAAGAGGCATAATGACCGTTTAACACTTACAAACGGAACACGCGTAGGCAATTTCAGAAACCTAGATGAAAAAAATATGTTCTAAGGTTTTTACCTGAATCTTCTGCCTTTTGATGTGATCGCAGCGTTTAATCTCCTCTTTGATGGCGGCTTCGGTTTGCGGGTGACAACCAGGATGTGCGTGCAGAAAGTTCTCGCGGTAGATCTGGTCTTCATCGAGGCAGTCCCATAGTTTGGCGAGACGCTCACGGAGTTCTAACACCTAAAGAATCAATTTAAATTAGGGCATGACTTTTAAATTATCACCAATAATAGCTAGTTCATAGTTTTAAGGAAGTCTTTACAAAAAGGTGCGTGCGTCATATTAATGATAGTAGACGCCGCTGAAGCGCCTACCCTTACAAAAAATAAAACCAGGATAAGAAATAAAACAGAAACAAACTTACCCTATTGTTAGTTTGTTCATATTTCTCTTGCAAGTCCTGCTGAAGTTTCGCAAGTCGGTCCATGTTGAGATCAGTCACCTTGAAGTCCACTGATAGAGATGACGTCACAATATGCTCGAATTTGTTCTGCGGCTTGATTCTTAGTTTATCTGAAAATAATGTATGCTAATTTATTCTGACGCCAAATAGATAGATGAACTCTAAATTCTATTTTATTCGACAGTTTCATACAAAGTTATGCATTGTAAAATGAGTAAATTTTATTAAGATATGTTTACAAATAGAAGCTGTTAATTAAATATTAGATAAGTAGTTATGATAATGCTCATTAATTAAATACATCTTTTAATAAACATAAAAAATATGTGAAGGTCAAATGTGTTTCGCAATTGTGTGTAACACAATTCTAGACTACACGTCTTTTTGGATATTTAATAAGAAGGAACTTATAAAATGTAAATAACTAGAACTTTAAACCTATCTGACCATATACTCATGAAACAAGACTAAGAAATCTCTATAAAACCAAAATAAATAAAATAAAGATTAAAAATCTCTTCTTACCCATGATATCCTTGATTTCAACTTGAATATTCAAGAATATCTCAGCTCTTTTGTCTCTCTCAGCCTGAAGCATCTCTAGGTGTTCCTTCAATCGATCCAGCTCCTCTTCAGAGGGAAGGGGAACTTCCTGCAGCTCTTGGA
The DNA here is from genome assembly GCF_050436995.1 of Anticarsia gemmatalis. Classification (NCBI taxonomy): domain Eukaryota; kingdom Metazoa; phylum Arthropoda; class Insecta; order Lepidoptera; family Erebidae; genus Anticarsia; species Anticarsia gemmatalis. Next base: position 5,130,425 of record NC_134756.1, on the reverse strand, counting down.
TGGTGACTCCAAGCTTCTCAGCAAGGTCTCGCTGCCACTCCAGCAATCTTTCCATCTTCATACGACGCTGTTCTACTTGCTCCCTATATCTATAAGTAAAACCAACAAATTAGCTTTGTCATCATTTTATTAGAAATACTGAGAACTGGTGCAAGCAATTTGTCAAGCACGATACTAATATACATCTTTTAAACTGCAGAATCATTTCATGGATATTTCCTAAAGGCAACAGCTGATTAGTGAGTCTTAGACATTGATAGAATTAGCATGAAGACACCTTTATACTTATCTGAAACTATAGTAAGCTTCAATTAAGTATGACTTTTTTAAACTGCTTTAGCACTTTAAAAAAATCATACTTAATTTAACACAACACAAACCACTTTTGGTGTAAAGATGATGAAGAAAACTAGTTTACCTATAAGCTAAGCTGCTACCAAAAAGATCAGATAGTAGCAAGTATGTTGTGAAAATGAAAGATAGCATCGCCTGAGAAATGTAATGACAGCACTTTTCCCATGTACTGTATACAAAGTGATATGTAATTGGAAATAATTTGCTTGAGAAAAACTGTAACGTCAACTTAGATGTAAGATAAGAGTTACATGTCACTATTCATATTATGCAACACAGCATATGGTTTTGTTAGACATGTAAGACTATGAAAAACGTAAAATAAGCAATAAGACTGTGTGTTTAGTGATAAAAAACTTGTATTAAGTTATATTTTGGTTTGAAATATCTTACAATAAAAAGTTTAGAGACTGAAAAAATATATTTTGAGACATATGTAATAGCTCTACATATGAAACATATATATAAATCACTGGTTTTTGTTTTATTTTGTACCTATTTAACTAAAATAAAGTAAATACTTTACCCTGCAATCTGTTCTTCTAATTCCCTCTTGTACTCAACCAACATCATCTCGTCCTTGAAGTCTAATATAGTGATGTCAACAGACAGACATCTGCTCAGCTCTTCAGTTTCCTCTTTCAGTTCTGTTAAATTATAATGCAAAGTATTAAACATGCAATTATACCTACATAATTCTATTTCTACAGATAATTCTTGTATCAAAGTAGAAAACAATAAAATACTAGCATGATATTTTACAACTCTACTGGACACTAAGTTCAATCTTCTGCTATTCAAGGATAAGAATTCACATAGCATATAACAGCCATAACACACAGCCACAGACACAAAAGCATAGGAAATAGGTAAATGAAGAACACACATTTTAGTTCCATCCTCAAGTTATCCATTCAATTACTTACTATCAACTTGTCCCTGCATAATCTTGAGCTTCTGCCTGGTTTCAGAGATGACATCCCGGTGCAGCTCCTTCTCAATCTGCACCAGTTTGGTGATGTTGTTCACCTTTGTGGCATCATCTACTCCAAGGTGAGACCAGTTCAGCCAGAGCTCCTCCATCATGGCACGAACATTTTGAGATATCTCCATGAGGACTTCATTGCTTGACAAAACATTATGTTAATTTGTAAATAGTTTTTATGCAAGTAGTATACATTTATAGAAGTTTCAATGTGCTACTTGTCACTTGTTTGACTGTCTGTTATGGTTTAGCATAAGTAATGAGTTAATGACTGAATAGATAGTGTTGTGTGAAGGAAAGATCTCATTACAATCAATTTACTTATTATTTAAGAATATACTCAGTTCAAGAAATTAACAAGCATAAAAGTAACTATTTTCTTGTTGTTTATCATGGAATGAGCCAAATATCATACTGATATGTAATTCAAACATGCTAAGGTAGTAGGTAGTGGTGTATACTAGCTACACAAAGAAAGAAACTATAGACTTGAGCATATCAATACATTCATATACAGCTTTGACAAGTCTGAGGTTCTAACAGGTGAAACAGTGAGGAAATGTTATTATTCACTCTTACAAGCTCGGTGAGTCCAAGTTCACACCCGACAAATGCTACACAACTTGAATTACAAATAGACGTTAGATATTAAATGTTATTTCCGGTATTTACGAATTGACTGTTAAAAGTTAAGTGAAAACCAGTCGACTAAAATATAATAAACACTGCCATGCATTGTTTTAACGTTAAATCAAATTTTAGCTACGTAAATGTAACGGTGGGAATTTGTAGACGCCTTGACTAGTTAAAGCTTTAGCAAACCAGTCCATATTTTAAGAAGTATGAACATTCATGCAATTAAAACTCTTTTATGGAATCCTGCACCAAATACGTGTTTTAAGAACTGAATTCTTATATATTCTTGATAATTCACATTTGAATAAATTGAAAACTTACAATAGCTTGTTGACATCTTCGGTTAATGTGATCATTTTGTAGAATTATTCACTTATTTTCTATAAACTATAGTCACATGGATTCACAATATAATGTTTGGTTGGCAGTTTTTCAAAAATCACTAATCAAACTCAAAATACTCAAATATTCCAAAATAACCACGGACTTGTATCCAAAATCTAACGAGCCTTGAACGTTTGTTTTCAAATTTCAGTACGTTACGAATAAAATGTCGTAAGCTGCGCTGCTATTGGTCGATCAGTTTTACGTTCGGAAATTGTAATCACAGTCTGCTCGGTGGTTTTGTGTTTTGCTGGCTTTTATTTTCAAAGATATTTTATAAAAGTTAAACGATATAATCCATACTAATATTATAAATGCGAAAGTAACTCTGTCTGTCTGTCTGTCTGTCTGTCTGTCTGTCTGTCTGTCTGTCTGCTACTCAATCACGCCTAAACTACTGAACCAATTTGCGTGAAATTTGGTATGGAAATACTTTGATATCCGAGAAAGGACATAGGCTACTTTTTACTCCGGGAAAATATCTCATTCCCACGGAAAACAGCGACAATCGGAAGAAACCGCTCCACCGCTTTGCGGTTGCACTGGCGCTTTCACTAGATGGCGCTACTGGCAATATTAAATCGCACTATCATTACGTTTTATGTCGTAGCTGGGTAAGCCTACGCTTTGGAGATTTTTAACCGAAATTTGATTATTATACTACTAACGTTATTCTAATCAGTTGAGGTTATACTCTTTCGAATTGATATTAGTTTGAAATAGTTTCCACTAAATATTTCGTGTTAGTTAAAATAAATTTGTTTGTATATTCTTTTAAGTAAGTAGTTTTAATTACATTATTTTCGTATTTAATGTTAATATTATACCCATTTAGTGGTATTTGGTAGAATTTCGTGTTAGTTTAATTGTATATTCTTTTAAGTAGTTATGAGTATTATATTATAGTATATGGTCACCCATCCACGGAACAACCTCGGCAAGCGTAGTTTAACCTTAGAGGTGGATGCACGCGGTTGTTACTTAGCTACGAGGTTCTCTTATCTATACAAATATTATAAAGCTGAGTTTGTTTGAACGTGCTAATCTTAGGAACTACTGGCTCGAATTGAAAAAATATTTTTGTGTTGACCATTTACCGAGGAAGGCTATAAGCTATATAACATCATGCTTCGGCCAATAGGAGCGGATTAACAAAGAAAATTGTTACAAAAACGGGGAAAATTATGACCCATTCTCTCTCATGTGACGCAAGCGAAGTTGCGCGGGTCAGCTAGGTGTTTATAAAATCAATTTAATTTTTACTTTTAATAGAAACAAATACTTTGTATTTCTTATTGACTAAAAGTAATTCACACCAAATTATTTAAATGAACTAAAATTAAGAGAATTGTAATTTTTAGTTATCTTGCAGATTCAAATAATTATGGGCACCTATCGATTTAAATTAATTTGATTTATAATAACTGAAATCTTTAACAATATAAAATAATAAATTGGAAATTATTTTTTATCGAATATCCATTTAATGGCAATAACTTTATGCTGTAACTGTCAATTGTCAAAAATGTCAGCGTCGGTTGTTTTGAAAAAATAGAAAATAGGTATATTTTTGTTGTGTAAAGTGCATTATTGTTAATTTTAGACCATTTCAATGCTTAAAATATGGCTTTTAATAATGTGCTCTCTACACTGCAGCCCGTAACAAATCTTTACATGGCGCCTCGAACTCACTTAGAGGAGAATACAATGATGAAAGAAGAATAGATTATCAGAGTTAGTAAGAATCGGAAGGTGCTGAATATTAAGATAAATAAGAATATAGCTTGATAATATTTAATTTGCAATAACGGTTCTTAGAAGTACTCTTTACAGGTTTTATGACTATTTAAATGTAGTATGTAAGCTCTATGGGTCCCTCAATTACATGAATATTTAGAATAGCAAACTGAGTTACTTTTTTAGGTAAAAGATAAAACTATTCGTATACCCTGCAAACTACTTACTATTAAGCAAAAAGAAGGAACATTTAGAACTTCAAATGTCATGTGTACTTGTGCTGCAAATGTTGGTATTAAATTTTAATAGTTAATTTATCCAATTACTGTCCCAGCACTGAGTATGGCTCTCCCATTATAATGAGAAAAGGGTTAGATCTGTAATGCAACTTACTATCCTGGCCAATTGGCTCGAGCAATATGTACTTGACTTGCGGAGAAAATATTATAAATAAAATATTGGGTAAATGAGGTTCAGTCATTTGAAAAGAATGGTCATCACTTAGTATACAACAAAGCTAGCCATGAGTTTTCTTGAATTATATTAGGCAACAGATTTTTTCTTTATTATAAGATAGTACTTAATGATCATTATATAAGAGATTGAGTAAGAAGTCGATCACATTAATAGCAGTCAATAGCAGACAGTTTAAAGGAAATGTTGTATGATTACTTCATTGAGAGATGACGTCTTTTACAGTGTCCGACAAGCTATAAAACAGTATTCAATATTAGATTAGATAAATTGTGCTCATGAAGTAAAGAAAAACAATCATTGAAGTCTCTTTTATAGGATTATGATATGTTAACACTTGAGGATTTCATATAAACCGTTATGATAAAGCTAATGCCACTATTTTATTATCTTCAGCCTATCTGATGATTATTTATTATTCACAACAACTTTTATTTCAAGGAATTTACTAACCACATCTCTGCACAGAATTTGATAACTCAAAACCCTCTATGTCTCTCTAGATCAGGGGTTCCCAACCTTTTCTTAGTCCAGGACCACTTTTATATCATTCTTGTTACCAGGGACTACTTTTATATTATTCTTGTTATCAGGGACCACTATGTTGGTATATTAAAGATAGAGTGTTTTAAAAATCCTGAAGATTGAAAATTTTAAAGTCATTCGCGGACCACATTTTGACTTCCGCAAAACACTGGTGGTCCGCGGACCACCGGTTGGGAACCACTGCTCTAGATGAAAAGTTTTTCCGAATTGGCGCCAGCCATTAGATACCGATTTTGAAATCGTCATTCGGCATCGACGATTTTAAAATCGGTAAATTATCCTACGACACTATGAAATAGTAACTTTCTAGGCACGTAACCGACACGACATCAACATTCCCATCTCGTATCGTAAAGTATAAAACATCCTATCGTGTACTTTATTATCACTAATCGACACCAACATGTCTCGCCTCAGTTATGCTTTTAACAATTCAATTATACCTCGTTAGAACAACTACTTAACAACACATACTTGCTTGGGCACTAATTTATTAGTTCCAAGTGGTTCTAAATATCAAACGACTTGTCATATATGTGCTAGGCAGGTTGAGTTTTTTTACAGTATTAGACATGTAGGGAATGTGTAATTTATTGTGTCAATCTAGTTTCAAGTTTAAAATCAGACTTGTATTTCGTGAAACATGAAAATGGGCCAATAGCTGTTACGACTAAAATGTTTTTTTTTTAAATGGGTTTGTAAAAAAATCCTTTTTACGGGGTACCTATTATACGTAGTTTTTTTTATGGTAATGAGTCGTTCTTATGGATTGTCCATGGAACGATTGAAGCAGATATATATATTTTATCTACTTCGTACATTATAATATTATAGACTATTACTTAAACGCTAGAAATCCTTATAAAGATAGTATCTGCGTAAATGTGTAAATAACAGTTCAAGTAAGATCTTAGATGTGGAGACGGGCGAATTAGATTGGAATGCTAGATAGACAGCTTTATCTTCGAAGTCTGTTTCTCTATTTTACTAGACATGGTTTGAATCTCAAAGCTAAGTATTTAAATCAGCGCACGGTACGGTCCAATTCTCATCGGATCAGAATTTAGACAATGTCGTAAATGTTCTACTAGGTATATTGGCGTAGTAAGTTTATTCAGAGACGCTTGCCTAAGTAACTATCATTATTTAGGTAGGCTCCTATTTTGTTCTTATGCAACGTAATAGCGAATATCAACGATGCGTTGGAAGATTAATATCTCTATTATAATCAACATTAAGTCGCAGTAACATTTTCAGGACACTTTGAGCTTGAGGAAAATGCGAAAAATTATACACCTAAGTGTTAAGCACTGGAAGTATTTAAAAGACGGAAAAAATCCTTTTTTCACTGTCTGCACCATTTTTATTTACACCGATTTTCTAATCTATAAAAAATGTGTCAGTTTAACCTGCGTAATAATATACATAATTACTCGTAGGTCATTTTTCTTTTCAACAATATGATTTACTAGAGCTACATAATATCTGCATAATACTATTTGCCTAACGTTTATTACACACTTGCCGGATATTAACTCTCACAAGAATTCCAACCACTTGCAAAAAAGCTTTAGCAACTGGACCCTACTTATGCGCCATTGCTTACAAGTTGTTAATAGTTGTCATCAAAGTAACACCAATCTCGTGACTTCGTCATTAACTTGAGAAATTCTCTTACAGAAACTGCCGCTAATAATCGTTACTTGTGTAATCTACAAAAGACTTACGTATGAAATTATTCAATTTTTCACAAGAAAATGTTGTTCCGTAACGTTTGTTAGACATTTTATACGGCATATTTATAGGAACACATTATTTTTATTCTGTCCTAAACAGCAATAGTAAAAAACAGAGATATAACTAGCAGTAATACTAATTAGAAATAGTGTCTCAAATATATTTTTTTATATAGGTTTGCGGATCTGGAGTTTTCACGGTCTTTACTCACCTAGTGGTTACCTAGACTTTATCAGCCCCAAATTCTTTTTTATTCTTGATGATAGCAGATTAACCTTTTCACCGCCACGGACGTTAAGAGACGTAAAATTGAAAATCGCTCACGACGCCATCGACGTGATAGCACGTCAAAAATATCACTTTTTTATAGTTCAAAATAAACATACAACAATACGTTTCAAGTGTTTTCTTTCTCCTGTTATTATTACCTAAACATATTTATTACATTATTACACAAAGACATATAATAATTAGACAGTTGTACCTGAAAAAAAAACAAAGTAAATCATCATGCAAAATGTATAAATTTAGCCCGCAAATCCACGCCACAGACGTGAAGACGCGTCAACTAGTGATGTGCAAGGAAAAGGACTACAATCTAAACACTTTATGCAATATTTCGAAAACAAATTGAAATACTTCACTCCTTTCTGAAAAAAAAATTTTTTGTCTGATATGTTTTAAATTAGATTCAATACAAACCTAAATATGTAATAAAACTACCATATCTAGTGATAAACTCATGACTAAATAAGTGCAAATCGATCATTTTGTGGCAACTCTCGCGCATCTCTATTAGCGGAATCCCTTACAGTGCTTCGTACGCCACTGACGGAATCAGACGGCGCGCTCTGACGTCACCCGCGCTGCTGGACACTCGTAGTGTTGTTGCAATACGTTATTAATAATAGGTACATAAATTCTTGTGTATAATAAATTTTTCGTACACCATCTGCGCCACAAAAATGTCTTCAAGTCAAATGACGACAGAAGAGCTGTTGAGAGTGTTAGAAGGTGTAGAAGATGATGTTACATATTCTGAAGCAGAATCTTTAAGGAGTGACGATTTAGAGGTAAGTTATTGTTTGAATACATTAAACAAACAATAAAGGTATTATTAATGTTGTAGGACTAACAAAAAAACACAGTTATCATGCCAATACGTACTATCTATGTTTATTGTACCTTTTAGGTATAGTTACTACTTTTGTCGTTATTCAATATTAGAAATATGTTATCACTACATAGTATATTTGTATGCTTAAATCTTTAAAACTACGCAACAGATATTGATGCGTTTTTTTAATAGATAGAATGATTAAAAAGGAATGTTTTATGTTTAATATTACATTCAAGAAATAGTGGAGAAATATTGTTATTAAATACCCGTGCTAAGCAGGAGCGGGTCGCTAGTTAGGTACATGACGAAACGTGTCGGTAATGAATACGCATGACAGCGCTGAGCAAGTTTATGCATTAACATGAACACATAAGGCCTAAATTTACTTAGCGGTGATTTATTTATGATTGTGTTAGTACACAAGTAATATATTTATATTTGACTCGTTTACGTAGTTTACTTGCCAGTACTTACGTGTGACTATGACTGTAGAGTAATCCTTAGTAATAGTTAGTATTAATTACTACCTAAGTTTTTTATCCCTAACTTAATGGTATATAAATTAATTAAATATAATAACCTATAAATGTAAATAAATTAATGAACTTTATGATGTAAACCTCGTAAACGTACTGCTTTTTGATGCTTTAGATTTTCCTATTTAGGCATTTCAGGGACCTATACAGATCCTTGAAGTACATGGTTAAGATAAAATTACCACAAGTTGTAATAAAGATATCGTTTTTGTTTTCAGCTTGAAGATAATCAAGAAACGCACAATGTGTTGCCACACTGGTACATCTCTAATATAAGGCGGCAAAATTTGAAATCGCAGCGCTGACCACGCCAGTGGCGTTTCTTAACGTCAAAAGGTGTCGTCACAACTGGGATTAGTGCTGTGACTTTTTGAATAAAATATTTGAATTAAGTACTTTTTTTATGCAAATTGTTCGTGTATATCATTGTTATTTTTGGGTAATGAGTACTGAGTAGTGTAAAGTTGACACATGGGAGAAATTCAATAAAATTTTGTGGTACTTTTATGCAATTTTTACTCATAATATAAGAACACGTAAAATTAATCGAAGTTTTATCGATATACACTTTTCCCGTGACTATTATTTTGTAGGTATAAACGAAGGAATTTATTGCTTGGCGTGGGGAACACCGATTTTCAATATTACTCTGGCGGTGAAAAGGTTAAATATTAGCACTGGTAACTTAACTTCCACTACTAATAACGATAGGTCTAAAATGCAGTGTCTATTACCAATGAGCAAGCTAGCTGAGCAATTTTCATATAATTAGCGCATTAAAACCTTGGGGCACTAATACGTGGAGTGCCGGTGCGACGTGGAAGTTGCTAAAACGTTTCCTTTGATGACATCTAGGGAAGACAACAGTTAGCAGCTGTTGTAATAGGAAATCTTTACACGTTAGTGCTACTACCACGTACTTATAAAATACCAAACTACTCTCTGTTTCACTTGACTAGAGTTAGGTTATTGCAATGAACATGTCCCTGTCTTGTCATCTCATCATCTTTTTCTCTACTTTACCTTTTCCCATTATACTGGCTAATTCTACTAATAGTAGGTAGCAAGAGGCAATTGAACTCTATGCAACTATGAGTACAAGAACTGATAGAGAATCTAGAAATAACCACTGGCATTTACAAGTCAATTGTTGTAGAGAAATAAGAAAACTAACTTAGTATATTTTATTATTTTCCGACCACCCTGTACATTACAACTGAAATTGGTGCATATAATATTAGAAAAAAAAAAGAAACATAATAACAACAGAATAATTTCTTAAATTAGGACCAAAACGTGTATGAACCCTTTTTTAATGTAGAAAATACAATTTGGTTTAGTATATAGATTTTATTTTTGCATATATTCGTGTTTGTACATAAGATGTCCGTTATCAGATTTGTTGATATGAATGAAGATGCTTAGATTTGCTCAAACTTAACTCACTGCGTTCACTTTACTTTGTCGAAGCGTAACTCATTGTTTTTGCGATGCCTAATGCGATCGTTTTGTTTGCATAGCCTCGCAAGCATTTGTTATTCTCAGCCGCTGCATAATAAAACGTAACGACATAAGAAACATGAGTCGGATACGGATGAAACAATGAAAGTGACTTTTTATGGGAGTCGACAAGAAAACTATGCGCTTTACATAATTGCGCTGTGCTAGGTTTTATTTAAACTGCTTTATGTTCGAATCGCAATTGTCTAGCTTTGGAACATTTTCTAATTGTATTGGTATTGCCTTTTTGCTTTTAAGACAATGATCTTTGAACTTCTCGTACAGCCGCAAGTATAATGCGCGTTGTCATTTGTTACCAAATATTGTTATGGATTTACACGTAACGTAATTTATATTATACTTTCATTACTAACGTTTCACAAATGATATTATCGCGAACAAGTAATAGGAATGAATTAGCATTTCGGTTATAATTGTTTACGGAATTAACTTTTAGTGTAACAATGACTTTTGAGAAATTAAGTCTTGTGAAACAAATTTCGGTGGAAACGGCCAACATGGACGTACCCAATACATTACACCATAACATTGCATAGGCATGGTGCACCTTAAACAACCGATAGATACGTTTTTGGGACCCACAATAAATAATAAAATCATGAAGTACACTTGTGACTCAATTCCTAAGCTCTCTCTCGTTTGGAAGGAGACCCTTACCGCAGTGAGACAGTAATGGGTAAAAATATTTGCGACGGTTTTGCGACGTGGATTTCTAATTCTAATTTATTTATTGATATACAATTCTTCAAAGTCTTAAGAACGATCAAATTGCTCCTAGTTAAGGACAATTTATTAAGCTTGTTTCAATAAGCTAACTAGTAGTTTGCAATCGTAATCTACTTTGAAGTCACAACAAACTTAATCAGCACAGAGTCATATCTCTCAATCTAATATAGTCTAATGTAGTAATAAAACGATGTAAAAGCAGTCACAACTATAAAACTACCTTCAAACATTAGCATGTAAATTCGATCAGTTGATGTAAATCGTTGTAAACGAATCGGTACGCGTTATGAAGTCACAGTTATCAATTAGTATTGCTCAGTAGTTACAGTAACAGGGCGCAGATTATAGAGCCGCTGTACCCGCTGCCTACTAGTTACGTAGCTACAATGTGAATCAAGTTGCTCAATGTGTGCGGCGAAGGTGTAAGTGGGAGCGGATAGCGGAGAGAACGGGGTCATGCAAAATTGATACACAATATGTGAACAATTTCTTTATTTGGTAAAGGGAACTAAATTGTAAGCTTTTGCGCATCGCCAAGATTTGCTCTTGTTAACCTAAGTAATTGAGAGTTGTTGTTATTAATTTGTAAGTAAACTCCGCTCTAATAATATAACAATGAGAAGCAGGAAGTATGATCGAGCGTTTAAAGTAGAAAAATATTTAAAATGCGCATGTTTTAAAAATTACTTGCTCATACAAAAAATATATCTTTTTATTTTTACTCCATAATTAAGTCGATTATATTGTGACTTTATTCACAATATACATTAGTAAAATCAAAAAGACTCCGCTATACGCTATCTTACACACCTCGCCGCTAAATAACAAGTGACGAGATATGCAACGTAACTGAGTTATCTATTTGTAATTACACTATGTTTTGCAAACTATTTTGTATTTGTAGTGGCATATCTAATTAAAGTCATATAATTAGTATTTAGCGAGAATATTTCGTTGCTTATTCAGAATTATTAGTCTACGATTCAATTGGTTTCAACTTTCTAACGCTGTCCAAAGTACCGAGATGTACTGTAGTGACCCTATATTATTATCTTAGCGGTATAAAACCTGTAATAATATAATAGCAGGATTTCCTCTATTGCTCAGAAAACAATAAAACCAACATTAACAAAGCTAACGGTTGCTGTTCTAAATATAGCAACGTAATTTGCCTTTAATTAGATGCATCAAACAACCGCGGAACAAAAGACATCAACGCGCGCAGTCACTTACGCACAACATATTACGTTACACTCGTATTAGATTGTTTTTCAAACTTACTTATTGTTGTTAACATATTAGGTCGGGGAAAAAGTATTTTCGCATTATAGTATCTAATAACTTGTAAAAAAATCTCTTTGGCTTCAAGAATTAAAATTGAGTACACGATTCATTAGGTTTCTTTCAGTGAGCTCGTGCGGTACCCAAATATCGAGCTTTTTTGTGTAGAGAAAAGATTTCATTACAAGTTCATACATATTATAATGCGAAAAGACTTTTTCTCCGACCTAAAAGATCGAAAAGAAGGAACTTTATGAGGGCAAGCTTTTACCCAGCAGTGAGATGACACAAATCAGCAGTATTATTGATATTATTATTATGTAGGACGAATATAGCAATAAAATGATTCAATTCAAATGCAGTAACCACAACTGTGCTGATTTGAAATCATCGACACGTATTGAGTAGTTACCATCAGCGGTTACCTAATTGATGGCAATATGTGATCCGAGTATATTGCATTCAACACATTCTGACTTCACACTTCAAAATATTTCGTGCATGTGTAAGATACATAAAACTACGAACATCATCCACTAATATTTTTTTTCACAACAGTTCGTTAAGTCCATTTAATTTATTGTTCATTTTAAATTAAACAAAAAAGTGAGCCTAGTTATGAATATAAACTTTTACACCGTCTTAAGCCCTAAGATCTACTTGACATTTTGGTAACAGAACAGTGAGTGCTACAGGTAACAAAAAAAATAATACACAAATAACATGAAGATAAACACAGCTACGATCTGAATAAAAAAGCTATAAAAAGCACTGTGGTCACATCATGTCATAAATTCTTATAAACATTCTATGATACACTGAAAGACAACAATTGCGTATAAAAAAATGCACATTATTTAAATTAATGAGTGTAAAACCTCTACATGATGCAAGGCTTCACTCGATGCTCAAGGCGCATCGTGTTATTGCCTATTCAAGATCAGCATTCTCGTACATTAATCATCTCAAGTGCGCAATTCATCTCGCATCTATTAGGTAGTGATATGCAATCAATTATTTTAATTATATTAAATATATACTTTATCTGTCGGCGTTTGTGTTGCTGCAGTTTAGATAGTTGAAATGTTAGTGCCACTGTTGAGGAATTAAATTTGATTCCAACGAAAAATATATAATTCTTTGATTTAGATATTGATTTTTCTGATCTAGTTGGGCTTTGTGTTCGTTGTTTATATATTTGTAAAAGTCCCAGCGACCTAATCGTTGTCGACCGAACCGTTTATTCCGAACCGTTTATTTTAGTCGGAGATATGCCTTGTTTAAAATAAAGATAATGATCTACAATTCTTCATATAATTTGTTTGTTTTAAAATTTATGTTTTATATATTCAGTACAAATAAATGTTTTCATTTAAAGGAAACATACCAGACATAATATCCTGCAATTTTAAATAACATTTACCCGAAGAGTCTGAAAGTTACGAAATTAGTACAAGTTCAATACAGAATCAAATACCTCTTTATAAGCATTAAACCATCAAGGCTTCTTATTTATGACTTAAACATAACTTGTGTATAATATCAAATTTTGGTTGAACAAGATATAGAACGAATGAAAAGAATATTTACAAAACACATAACTGTCATAAAAGTGCATTTTTATGTAATGAATTTACGCAAAGAGATTTGATTTAATCATTATTGTTTGGGCATGTATGGCTTGCTACGCAAAAATTCGGGTCGGCATTGTCGGTTTGACAGTATTTATTGAACAACAAAACTGACTCGAAGCAATTACTACACTTGTTCGGCTTGAGCCGAACGGGTAGTTCCTTCGGGTTCAATCGCCACAATTACGTTTAAACATTCAGGCGCGGCGATGTCGAGCGGCATTTTCCTGAAAATTCATCTATGATTTTTACCGGCCGGTTAAGCCGATTAATGCCGACCCGAATGTGTGTGAAGCAAACCTTACTCGGTTACTCGGTAACACGGAACCGTTACTAGTAACTTTAGGACCCCAATTTAAAGTAATTACGTTCAAAGTAAAACACAAAACTAATGGGTATTGTCCCCATTAGATTACGAAACAATGAAACTGTATTGAAAGTATGTTACATTATTTTTAGATCCGCGTGCGAAGGTACTACTGAATGTACTTAACCCCTTCACTTCAATTTTATCTTAAAACAGTTATATCGAATATCAGCGATTTCATTGTACTTTAATATTCTGGTTTTATTATCATTAAAATCAAGTTATAATAAGAACCGTTTAAAATAAAGCTGAACTTGATTTTAAGTTGGTTATTTTAGGTAAAGGAGGATTGTGTCCGAAAGAATCTCGGTACGTGACGAGTGTTCTTTAAAAATTTAAATTATTTCCTATTACACAAAACGCAATATAAACTGTTATACTATTATTAAAAGGAGTAGAACATACTCGCATTAAACCATATATGGACATTATGTATTCCAATAAAACAATGGAACAAAGCAATTTAAATCAGAAAAAAACTTGCACAAGTAAACAATCCATAATGCTAAGATGCGTAACAAAAAGAACATGGCTTTCCAATTTATGATGATCGACATTACAAGACATCTCGATTACAAAAACAAAGGATTCATTGTCTGATGCGTACGCACATTGTGCAAATGTATTTTGAAACTAAAACTGAAGTACTTGCAAAAGTGGTCGAGTCGAGACGAAGTGGGCTTTGATCAAGCGATTGCGTCGCAATCAACAATCAACTTACTAATTATTACTTGCATTCAAAACATTCAAGAGAACGGAAACTCTTGGGGAAATAAAAATCACTGTTAACGGGGGTTTTCACTTTCAGCTTACGTGTTGCAGGTTTTACGGCGTTTTATGAATGGAAACACTTGTATTCAATGGTTGAAGTGGTAGGTCGTCATATTTTACTAGCCAGTCTTCGGAGCAAGTAGAAAATTGCTAGTTATGACGATTTATCTAGTTACTGAACCGAAGGAACTTCACAGAAGGCGGCTCTTCTGTGAAGGCCCTCTTAGATGGACAGATTTTTCATTTTGGTGAAGCCTTTTTAGTCTTTGTGTATGAGAAGAATGCGTCTTTCCACAGGCTTTATAATAGATACCTACTGCTCATTAGAGACCATGTTCTTCGAACATATACAACGGGCATTAGACAATGGTTATGAATACGTGAGACTACAAATTAAATACATTACCTGACCTGACTTAATTTTTCTTTAATAATCAAGCAACAGGATAGTCATTTATTTCAGAGTATTTTTAAGAAGTAGAAAACTCGTGATTCTTTTATCATTATTTAATTTGTATTGTAAACAAAGTTACTTTGAATTATAAAAGATGCTTGTTTGCAAACCTTATTTCATAGAAATAATAATTATACTAAAATTATGTCGTTGCAATCCGGAAAAGTCGTTATTTCCAGTGTGCTCGATTCTATAACAACCTAATAATTACAAGTTTGTCATACCACAAACTTATGGTAATTGTTCTAATCTCAGTTACGTATAAATCACTTTCATTGCTATTTATTTGTGAACGATCGGATGTAGAATATAACTATGTCAATGCGCATTCAGCAATTATTATTATACAATGTGCGATACCAACATAATATCGCTTAAATTTTATAACATGAACATTGTGAAACCAGCTTTCAAGTGATGCTTTTAACAAGATTATGCAAACAATATGAAAATATGAATCGTCCTTGCTCTGAATATTACGTTTAAACACACATTTGTATAATGCACTAATGTTTATTGCCTGAATTTGATACCAGAAAGTGAAGGTCAGGACTTAAAGAATATGGTTTTATATTAACGTTTATCTCAATTTTTCTGCATAGTTGGATTAATTCCTAAGACATTTTCTAAAACATACATATATCTAACATATAAAATAAATAAGTAGGCAAAGTTAAACGATCTTAAATCACCAGTTTTAGGCTTTATTGAAAGACGTTGGAATTTTCTTTTTTTACGGAGTTTTTATGTCCGGCCCCATAAATTATAATTAGAGAAAATAATTAAATTACCTAACTTCTTATTATCAATCTCCAAATCATAAATATTTCAAATTTATTTTAATTCTTATCATCATTTACTTTGCATAATGGGTATAATATGTATAAAATATATTTGACAAAGTTATACAGGGTGTCCCAAAACTCAACGATAATCCGAGACAGGATGAAAGGCCAAGTCATACTGGCTATAGGAAAAATAAAAAAAAAATTCCATATCACTTAGTTCAGCAATAATAGACACTTTTCAAAAAAGTTGAAATTCCACACCCTTGGTCGCATTTTCAAGTCCTGTGATCACCAATGTTACAATTTCGCTGTGTTTTTTTGAATTTCGTGATCTTAATTAAATATGCTATTAATCGTATAACAAATTAATGCACAAAACATTGTTAATTTAATAAAAAAAGTTAAGTTTTAGTGAGTCATCTTTCTCAAAAATATCGTTAGTCAACTTTGACGCTTCATACTGAAAAAAAAATGTACTACACTACCCTTGGCAAGTTATTTCAAAAGTTGGCGCATTTAATCAAGATTTCAAAATAGTATAACACTTGCCACTTTTCTTGCCATTAAAAATGTTATTTTTATTTGAACGAAGAGTATCCTCGCAAATGGATCGGACGCAGTGGTACAATTTTATGGCTTCCTTGTTCTCCCGATCTAAATCCAGTAGATATTTTTTACTGGGAATGCATAAAAGAAAAAGTTTATTCGAAATCAATACAAAATCTATCAGAACTTAGCCAGAAAATTGACACAGCGTCAGACGAAATAAATGCAAGGAATTTTGATTGACCGGTGCAAAGGTCTTTTGTAAGGCGTTGCAGAGCCTGAATTCATGCTAGAGGAAAACAATTCGGAATTACTTTAGTTTAAGGATAATAATTAAATAAGATCGATGGTTTGTTCATTTTTTTTTAAATTATTATAACCTATTATGTTTATTACATTAAATATTTGTTATGGACTGACTCAATTACATCTTTACTAAAAATAATTGCTTACCTCTGGCACGAATACAGGCTCTGCAACGACGTACAAAAGGTTTTTTCACCAGTCAAGCAAAATTTCTTGCATTTATTTCTTCTGACGCTGTGTCAATTTTCTGGCGAAGTTCTGATAGATTTTGTATTGATTTTGAATAGACTTTTTCTTTTATGCATTCCCAGTAAAAAATATCTACTAGATTTAGATCGGGGAAACGAGGATGCCATAAAATTGTACCACTGCGTCCGATCCATTTGCGAGGATACTCTTCGTTCAAATAAAAATAACATTTTTAATGGCAAGAAAAGTGGCAAGTGTTATACTATTTTGAAATCTTGATTAAATGCGCCAACTTTTGAAATAACTTGCCAAGGGTAGTGTAGTACATTTTTTTTTCAGTATGAAGCGTCAAAGTTGACTAACGATATTTTTGAGAAAGATGACTCACTAAAACTTAACTTTTTTT
This sequence comes from Anticarsia gemmatalis, assembly GCF_050436995.1. Lineage (NCBI taxonomy): Eukaryota > Metazoa > Arthropoda > Insecta > Lepidoptera > Erebidae > Anticarsia > Anticarsia gemmatalis. The sequence goes on along the minus strand of NC_134756.1, from coordinate 5,112,930 downwards.
ATTAAATTAACAATGTTTTGTGCATTAATTTGTTATACGATGAATAGCATATTTAATTGAAATCACGAAATTCAAAAAATCACAGCGAAATTGTGACATTGGTGATCACAGGACTTGAAAATGCGACCATGGGTGTGAAATTTCAACTTTTTTGAAAAGTGTCTATTATTGCTGAACTAAGTGATATGGAATTTTTTTTTTACTTTTCCTATGGCCGGTATGACTTGGCCTTTCATCCTGTCTCGGATTATCGTTGAGTTTTGGGACACCCTGTATAACACTCCATGATTAAAATGTATTCGTATTTCTAGATCGATGCACCTTAACATAATTAAAATTTTAAAACAGTTTTACTACGGTAATGCGCAAATAAGACGGCGCTAAGCTTATTCATATTTGAAGAACTTATATAAAATATGTAAATCAAGTCGCTAGTTTGTCTATTGATTACCGAACAATTACGAGCACAGTGAAGATGTTACGTGATGATGGTGGCAAAATATGTTAATGTTGTCGCTATCGAACGTTTTTACCATATATCTCCCAACAAATTTCTATCTATTGTTCTAATTGAGACGCCGATAGACTGACAATGTGGCTTTCGGCGCACACGTAACTGCAAACAGAGCACTCGCACACTCCGCCTGTTGAGTGAAAACGAGTATAAAAGCGATGCAAATTACAAGTGCTGGCATTACCCACCACCCTCTCGTGGAGTAAGGTGCACCACTCATCCACCGCCGCAATGAAGTACCATGTGCGTAACTGTGCAGTTGTACCGTTGTGATCTAGTGCCTAACTCGACTCGTTTATTCAGTGCGCTCGTCGAGCTCGTTCGTTGTCTAACTTACGCGTGATCGTGCTAATTGGATTGTGCTGAATATGTTAATTTACTCATTATACTTTTAAATAGTCTTAATAGCCAAGAAGCATTCATCGATTGATTGAACGCACTGAAATATGAACGAATTCAGTGAAGCATCTATAAGAGCAATTCTTCCTGTTACGTGAGCAACACGAGGATTAGTTTCATAGGAAGTTGTTTGCGTTACATAAATCAGACAGACTGTATTCTACGAGTACTGTCCACCGCGAAACTGGTTTAGAGATAGTAGGCTCGATAGTTTATCGCCTATTCTTCGTCAGTTAATTGGCAGGCCAACATCCGTTATTGCTGCAAAATTATAGTGGGACTTACAGTTTATTACACAAGCTGACATCACTTGCAAGCTCTGGCAAGAATATCTGTCGCAGCTTTCAAAGTAATCTTCTTATGAATAATACTTAATTTTAATTTATTTGCTAACAGATCTTCCTGGGATTCCTGGCCGTGGCTGCCGCTTACCCCGGACTCATTCACGAGGAGCCTCAGCTGGAGGCTAAATATGATCACCATGCGCTTATCGGCGAAACTGGACATCACCATCAAATAGAACATGAACATGCTAAATCACACCAGTCGATCAAGTTCGAGCACTTCCACCCCGTTCCCGTATACGTTAAGAAAGAACACAGCCATCTGCTCAAGCATCCCCTCGAGAAAGGCAAATCTGAGTCGAACCTGAAGCTCATCCACCCTGAGACCCAGCACTCCCACGGTCATGGTCTGGTCCTTGAAGACGACAGGCATAACACCGATCACCTCGCCGCCGCTCTGGAGCACGGTGGCTACGAGCACGGAGGCTACGAGCATCTTTCTGGTGGATTCGAGGGCTACGATGGCGGTGAAGGACTGAAGGGCTACGCTGAGCTGGCTCACCAGCCCGAAGCCGAGGGACACTACCTTGCGGAGGCCGGACACGGACTCGGCGACGCCGGCGAAGGCTACAAATATGACAGCTATTAACTGCATTTAGTTTAGACTTAACCGCGGGCATGCAAGCGTGGAGTTCACTCCACCTTCGAAATTAATTAGGTCTATCTCTTGCCTGTTGATATTAGTACACGTCAGTTTAAAACATGAGACTAATATGTATTCAGCTTACTTAATGCAGTTGGAAGGCGTTATGAAATCAAAATGTACCTGATATAGATTTAATTCTACAAATTAGGCAATCTTTTATCTTTAGGTTGATGTTTGATCGATAGAGATTTTGGACATTACGCGGCAATTAAATTATGAACGTTAGAAACAGTACCGTTAGGTGTTAGAAAGTGACCGCGTGATGTGATCCGAGTTGAGTTGATCGACTGCTTGTTCGTGTGATTGTTCCGATATAAATGTTCTCTCGCTTGATTCTCGTATTAGTGATTATTGTGACTTAGGCGACCGTTGATTGAGTCCCAGAGAAATTGTGATATTAATAAATGTTTGTTATTATATAAACATTAATCTTTCATTTCTGACAGCTTGTGGCATGAACATAACACTGAATACATTGAATCGATACTCTTCTGCTCCACTAGACCGTAGAATATACGCGGCAATAGCAGGCAATTAGTGCTGTATCATGTAATTGTTACAGCCTGATTATAATGCTGTTCAGAATATTCATGGAATCAAAGGTTTGATCACGTAATTAATTATTTAACTAAGACACTTACGACAGTTAGAAACAGTTTATAAACCCCGAATATTCCTGCTAATTTCAAAATATAGATTGGTATCTTTTTTGGATTAGCAACGTAATATTAAATAGGCTCTATTATGTAAGAAAATGACTACATGTTACAATTACGTAGAGGCAAACAAGCGGATAGATTCTAATCAGAGTAGAGCAATCAAAACATGTAGTCCGAAAAACAGAGTAAACCGAAGAAATTGTGAAAGGCGTCCGTATTTCACGATATTGCTTCTTGTTACTAGTGAGTAGTGAGTCACGATATCGCCAATATATGTACTCAAGGAAATAATACTAAACTATAACTATTACTTACCGCTTAGATATATGACGTAATCTGCGTGAGATATTTTCGCGGATAATTTATTAGTCTAGACAGGTTTTATAGGCTCCTTTTTAGGTATTCACACCGTCCGTTGTATTTAAAATACGTAACTGACTGTTTTAAACCCATAAAAGGAAAAACAGTGACCTTGTTTTCAACCGTTTGTGTTTATATTTGGAGAAATTACGTTACAAATCCAAAAATATTATGCTACTGTATTTATCATCCAGTAACTATGACGCTAGCGGAGATGATTGATATTTACATGTCTTTAAATTCCTTTACGATGAAGAAATGAGACGCGTAGTACCGTCGTTTCCTTAAAGTGTAATTTAGTTAAATAAGTAAGTAATTAAATTCGTTCCAGTTTAGTGTGACAGTATTATTGCTGTTATGTAATAAAAGCTAATGTTTACCGCAACTTGCTTCTGCCGGGCAACCTACTTTATACTCATTCGTTATGTATGGATGTTACATTCAAAATATTTCTTTACAACTTCCTGTAGAAATCGAAATTTTATTATTTGAATACTATTTATTAAACACGTAATCTTATTAGCTTTAATACAAGATTAAAATCTACGAATTTATAATGTTCTTCCTGATTAATTTAACTGCAACTTGAGCTGCTATAAACTCGAACTTCGACTTAACTTGTTTAGTATGTCGTCTTATTCACAAGCAAATATAAATAATGTGTAAACTGTAATGTTCTCACATAGTATGATATGAACAGTTGACCGCAACATACTATGGTTAAAATTAATCTATAGGAACTCACAGTAGGATGACCTTAAACTAACCACAAAGCCGTAGAACTGACCTAATGACTGATACAAAAATCACCTCTTTATAAAACATGACTCAGTACATTCATAACTTTATTGAATCATACACCAAACGATTATACGAATTACGCGTTAGAAATAAAACTTATACTTATGTAGGGCGATGTTACAACTCCACTGTTTTGCGTAATCCACGAATACAAATCTTGTGATTTTTAAACGACATCGTCTCTGTTTCCTGGTCCGACATTTCGAATTCACGCTGTAGGTGGCACCAGCTTTCTACGATCATATACCAGACTAGCTGACCCGCGCAACTTCGCTTGCGTCACATAAGAGAATCATAATTTTCCCCGTTTTTGTAACATTTTTCACTGGTACTCCTACTGCTCCTATTGGTCGTAGCGTGATGATATATAGCCTATAACCTTCCTCGATAAATGGGCTATCTAACACTGAAATAATTTTTCAAATCGGACCAGTAGTTCCTGATATTAGCGCGTTCAAACAAACAAACAAACAAACAAACTCTTCAGCTTTATAATATTAGTATAGATATTCTAAATAACATGTTTTGCAATTCCACTGCGGAAGGAAGATCGAACGAATGGCGAAAAAAATATATCTTTCGTTCCTAGTTGTAAAAGTAGTTTCACTTGTTCGCTGTAATTTATGAATTGTTAATGAGTGTTATTAATATTTATGTAAAAATTGTGAATAATTTATCTAGCTATTAAACTATTACCGCATTATGTTACGCATATTTGAATGCGAAATTTAGTCTAAGCTAGTCATAGATGTCGTCATGACATCAGTCGAAATTGATGGAAAAAACGGTTCCTTTCTTTATAAAAACGTTATAAAATGCTATTACTAAAATAAAAAATACGGTTAGATAAAAGACTTTATTTTTGGTACTTAGCATTGTAAGTTACACACGTCACATATTTTAATGTTAAACGTTACATATGGAGCAATATCACAAATAACATAAATTTATCTAAAATATATAGCACAAATTAACACAGTTTGTTGCAGTATCTACATGGTTTCAAAGCGCCTACAATTATAGTAACATTATATCTATATCACTACAACAAACAGACTTTTTACTCAGGCGTTTTAGTAGCGCGACAATAGAATATTAACTTAAGAAATCATAAATTGTATACTATTCAAAGACTTACAATCCTTAATTACTCTAATATTGCACATGAATCCCTTGAAATAAAAAATACATATTACCTAATGCTCCCATAAATGGCGTATAACAGTTAACTTGTCAGGCTGAACAATAGGATACTTGCTCTCTAGTTCATGCCTTATCTCAAGTGGTGCGTTCTTCGACAATAAGTAGGGGTTGTCCACTTTGACGAAAATATTCCTAGTCCCAGGTTTATCGATATTAATGGTTTCTGGTTGCAATACTGGTACTGGAATCGGACGCACTTGCAATGGAAGAGGATACGGTTGAGGCACTCTCACCTCTGATGACTTAGGAACGTGCAATAGTATTTTCGGTGCCACAGGAGCATGTTTCAGTATTTCCACAGGACGACGCCTGTTAAAGATATTATCTTCTTTTACTATATTTTGAGGTTTCTTAGAGATGGTTTCCAATGCTAATTTCTCTGCTAGTGCATTCTGTTTTCCTAAATTGTTTTTTAATTTGTCAAGTTCAATGGCAATTTTTTCTTCGTCACTATCTCCTGAATCTTTGATCTGTTTCAATTTAGTTTGAATTGCACGTTCTTTGTTCACCAGATCCTCTTTTTGTTGAGTGATACTCTCAGTTATTTTGTCATGTCGAAGCAAAGGAGCCAATAGTGATGAATATTGTCTCTGAACTGCAGCTGGAGTTGGCGCTGGTTCTGATAGTTTTGGTACTACTTCTGGCTGTCCTACCAACACTTGAGGTTGCACTGGTTTAAATTCAGAACTTGTTTGAATTTCAATTGGAGTTTGAACCTCTCCCGACTCATAAATTTTTGCGGGTTCTCGCTCACCGAATGTCACAGGTCCCTTGTCTTCCATTGACGATTCATTCTGAATAATCGGTTGAATCGTATGTTGAGCTTCTGTTGATGGAATTGACAAGGTTGGGACGTCTAAGGCGGGCGGAACATCGTCCGGTATCTTGATTTCTGCAGGCGCTTCAGTCTGATATTGTACTTGAGGTTCGAAGCTGTACTGAACCCCTTCAAAACGATATCCAGGCAATGGTTGGGCACGGAAAGGCTCCATCTTCAAATCTTCACTTTCGAAGCTCGGCAGGTAACGAACATACTCCGTTGACTGTACTTTACCTCTGTTTAATTTCTTTTGTACGTAGGAAGTAGAGTATTCCTGTTGTCGTGACTTTTGGGTGTATTTGTATTTAGGACGAGTTTTTTCTGTTGATTGTTCTGGCGGCGGCGTCTGTATTGATAGATCTTCATTAATTTGCTGAATGTTTACAACTTTGTAGAAATCGTCTAATTCTGTTTCTTGCTTAAGATCTTGGCTTGTCGTAACGGATTCATATGGACGCTCGGTCTGTGCCTGAATGTTTTGTTGATACTTTTGCTGTAGTAATGCATTTTCGAATTCAGGGAAAGGTTTCACGACAGCCCCAGCTTGTTGTAGAGCCTGTACTTGGTCAGGAGTTAGGTAGAGAACGAGTTCCTTCATGCGAACTAGGTGATTACTAGCAGCTTGAGAGTGTCCCGGCGCTGGTGAAGACGACTCCGGTTTTTCATAAAAAGATTGAGCGACATTATCGTACAGCTCTCCTTTGGTAGCCGTGAGAAATATTAACGCTATCGAACACCACACCTAAAATGGAAAGTAAACACTATTAAAACCTGCCCAAAGAATGTTAATATTGACCCGTTGAATATTAAAATAATTGTTTCACTTACTTTTATCCCCATGGCTACGGATTTCCCTCTGGCTATGTGACTGTATGGCTGCAGTGTTCCGTCTGCCCTGAAATTAGAAACAACTACATATTTATACAACGTGCGTCTTTATATATTTAAATATTCTAAAATATACGTAATATCTTGCAGCTAAGATGTCACATTGATTACACTGGTCAAGGAAATAGAAACTACCTTTGTTTTTGTAAAAGTATTGATCTGAATAATTATCTTTTGATACACGTGTAACCTGGTTGACAAATAAAAAATTACCAACATTGAAGGAATGAATTCTTTTTTGTTTCATGCAATTCACAAATTTGCGTTTAACATCAAACACTTTGCTTTAAAATATCTTAGTGAAAGAATAGAATTATTTTCATTAATTACTCATATTAACAGTACCTTAAAGCGTTATATTGTCCTTAAGCAAAGCCAGCACTGAAAAGCATTCCATTTCCAAAGCATACAAGAAAGCACCAAATACAACAATGCCAAATAAACAAATAAAGTACCTCTTTTGTTAACTTTGTCACAGTTAATTAAAATAACTTATTTTATTTGTTTCATAAAATTTTATAGCAGCTTTATACAACGTTTAGTCGCGTGCACAATCCACTATTTATTATGATTCGTAACTTTTATTTCTCTGCTTTTATATGTTCATATGCGATGCGATCCCACGTGATATACGCCAAAGTTTACGATTGATCAATTAAAATCTTGTTTTTGAACTAAGCAATTATCCTTTTTGAATAAATAGATATTTACAATTTTTGGTAACAACTGTCGACACTGCGTAACTATATTGTCCGCCGTAGGCTGAAGTAGTGAACACTGTGAAAATCAACGTATTTTCAGACCAGTATCAATCTTCATAGAGCTAGATTAGAAGCGAGACAAATAAGATTGCGCCTCTAAATCCCATTATTAAAGAAACAATTTTCCTATAAAATGTGTTCAAAGGGCTTTAAATCGCTAAGACACAGTTGTCCGACCACTAATAGCTTTGAATACTGACTGTTTGAGTTATACTAATGGCTTGTAGAAGACGTTTATTACCCTCCATTGATTGAAGGCCCGATACTCTATAATCTCTTCCGGCTTGATAACTTGATTAAAGATTACATGGTTTACAAGCTATTACGGCAATCTAGTTTCACCTATGACTTAACTTGTTAAGTGAGTAAAAACAGACAATAGATGCGTAAAAACGGTAAAGGATTTTTAACCAATTATAGGTACTGTAATGCACATTTCAATCAACTGTTTACATTAAACATGTTTTAGTTACCGAACATCATAGTGGTTTAATTAAAACAAGCGACGGATAAAATATAAAATGAAAACTGTAAATAACTTTGTAATTAACCCCAACCCGCGAAGTGGACTTAAGGCATAACCCGACCTTCGTTCAGAAAAAGATCCTTGCCCAGCAACAGGTTAAAAAAGTGGAATTGGGAACTAACCAAACAATGGAATGTTATTGTTATTTATTTTATTCATCAGAACAATGAATAAGCACACTACAAAACAAAAATTTGCATAATGTTAGATTATCGTATAATTAATCCTTAAGACACTTTGTTAGGTGTAGGTTGTTATGAGTGGTTCTATATATCAACTTTAGCTTTCGACCTATGGCAATATACGGTTATACGTGTGTGTGTGTATTAATTGATAACAATTTCTTATACTTTTATGCGAAAAGAAGTCCTTCTCGCCCAACACCTTAACTACAAATGAGGATTAAAAATCACTGACATCTTTTTTAAAGCCTGCTTAAAAGCTCCTTATGAATCGACTAAATAATAAAATCTATATCTTAATGACCCGTCCTGACACTAAAATGTCGATATAAATAATATCAGATAGAAATCAGATAAGATAAGCTGTCAAATTAATAATGATTAGAAAAGTGTTATGTTAAAATAAAGTTTTAAATATTTAACAGATGTGTTAGGCTGAATATTATCATCTGAATTATATAAAACGATTACGTCACTGTTAATTACTGAAGTACATAAACCTCTGAAAAACTGTTGAATGATGATAACAAAAACGCAGCAGTAAGTTGTGAGACGGTAGCTTTTGTTAAACTTGAAATACCTTTATTGAAAAAGTTATGAGCAGAATCAAACTTCTTCTACCATCTGCGTTTTATCACACATCGAGTACCTACCATCATAATGAACTGCATAGTTTTATGATAAAATTGCCTTCATTTATACCACTAAGCGTAGCTTTCATTCATCCAGTTTATGAATCAAGATATAAATAAATTAAAACCAATAATGTATTCCAAAGATTTTTATCTTCTTATCTCTACAACAATCAGATAGAGAATTCAAATGACAGTCCATTTCGTTTCTATATAGAAAAGAATAAACTTGTCCGTATAATCTAAAGTTATTAAACAGACCTACAATATTATAATGTAAACTGTTGCGTACCATCGAGTACCTATCAAGAATTTGATATTTAAAATGTACTGCCAAAATAGTTCCTAAGACGCCCGCTGGAGGCGCTGAACCGCTTGTGCCATACAATATTTGTCGAGCCTAGCTGCCTAGGCTGCCTGAGCTAACCTGTTGTTGGTAAAAAATAGTGGTAGAGAATTATGGTACAGATCATGGGTTTTAAGTCACACGTAAAACATTTTTTTATGTGAACACATAATATGCCATTGTGTAAGTACCATTAAGATTCAACCTTGAATCATATGTGTGAAGAGCATGATTTTAAATTTCCCTGCGACTCTTCTATGAGCTATGTAGAGTTTCTTAACAAAAGTACACGTGTAACCTAGAACTCTATATTAGTAGTTTGCTTAACTAAAGCTAGACTAATGAAATGATTACGTTAACTTATTTACATGCATTCGATTGTGTCTGACTACAGTTTACGTTAATTTATTGCTCAATGCGACGTTTTGGTTTAAATTCGCAGTTAATTATTCGGAAAGTTTACAGTTTTCAAAGCATCTTATTACCACAGATTCTAAATGTTAAAACAATATCCGCTAAATGGCCGTGATGCATTATGTATAATATCTTAGTTAAAGTCATCTAGTTGAAAGTAAAATATTAGTCAATAATGTCCATTAATTTGAGAATACCAGTTACAGATCTAGGTAGCATCGCATAATTATATAAAAAATGTTTCGTGTCTTATTTCTTAACTTTAACAAATCTGTGATTATATGATTAAGTTAGTTCCAAGTCGTATATAAAATGTTCATAGATTTGTAACATAAGGTTTAAGTGTGCTTGTTGTAGCACCTTTTTTACACGTCACGTCTATTACAGAGAATACCCGAAGGTGTAGGCTGAGATGTACAAAATACACCCGCTGTTTCAGCATTAACAAAGTTTAGGCGCCCTTAGCCAGTTGCGCTCACCGGTCGTTAAACATTCTGTGGGTTAAGCAACCCCTGGCGCGGTGATTCCATAGATGGGTGACCGCATAGTGATATTTGAGCTGGGCGTCTCCGTGCTTCGAAGGGCACGTAAAAAATCGGTCCCGGCTGTTGTCACTAAGATAACAATCGTTAAGCCACGTCAAAGGCCTCTCGGGCGGCCTAAACAATTTTGACACTAGATTGACCACTAACCATACGACGAACGATCGAACAAAAGCATTAACAGTGCTTACTGAGCACTTTGCACGATTCGGGAATTGAACCCAGGACCTCGTGAGCGACTGCCGTATGCCCTACCGACTAGGCTGCTGAAGATGCCACAGTATATGGTATTTAATAAAATATTAATAATTTTGGTAAACGTGCATTGTCGAAACTGGCGATCTTCTATTACTATCGTCTGCCGATATTCCAGTAGTTATCCATAAATTTTGCATGAATAACTGTAGAGGAATATTTTTCTACAGTCAGTACTCTCGTATATCGTAACGCATTTAAAATGTATTAATAAAGTTGGCATAAGGTAATATAATGATCACTCCTTAATAGTGTTTTCAGCAACGCCTAAGAAAGAGCCTTTCGTTGTGAATAATGTACAAGAAGTTACCTAAGTTCATTATTTGTTTCTGTCTAATATTAAACTAAACAACGGGTGTTATATGCAGTGATTTTTTTTTTACTTATTTATTATTATTATAACCTTTCAATTATTTTCTCATTGCACATAAGTTCCGCTGTGCATCTTAGTTTGTTTCCATCTTTCGGAGAAAATTTGACTCGAGACTAGTTTATTGTTCTTATAACTTAACTTTTAACCGCGACTTCGTCGGCGTGGTTTGTGACTTAGGGCAGAATTTTCATACAAATTTTCATTTCCTATTTTATCCCCTTGGGAGTAGAATTCATCAAAACATATCAATTAATTACAGTCTGATCTGTTTAGTAGTTTGGGCTGTGGGATGATAGATCACCTACCCCCGGTTTCTGAGTACATTTAGCAGTAGTTTATCTAATCAATAGCGTTTTTTTATATGAGTTTAAACGCTGTTTAGTAGATAAACTACCGCTAAATGTACCTCAGAAACCAGGGATCAGTCAATTAGTTATATGGGTATATTTAGATTAATGTAAGAAAGTAAATTTTATAGCTTTAGATAAATTAACTTAATTAATATAATCAGTTAAACAGTAGTCATTCAAACAGTTGCATTGTCGTTCCATCCATTTGACATAAAATTTAAGGACACATAACAAACATAGTTCTTTGGAAATACGACAAAGGCGCTGATAATTCTTTATCTATTGCGTTGGTGGAGACGCATCTGCGATGGCGGAATACTATTACATAAGAACTTCCTTAGACGAACAAAATTTTTAAATAATGCTACTTCGGATTATATCAGATAATAATTTAATTTATTATCGGATGAGATGTAATATCTACATTTATACTAATAGTATAAAGATGTTCGTTTGTGATGAGTAATGTTTGAAGCTTGGATAGAGGTGCAATAAATTTAGAAAACTGTTATTTTAACTATGGAAAAAGTAAAAGCCATAACCAAGTGCATATTAGGTATTGCGCACTAATACGCTGAAGTAAATTCATCTTTTCTTTTGTCTATCAAGCTTTTACAATAGAACTGCAAAATATTTTATCCTGGGGCAGAACATGGGCCAGCTGCATGCGAGCATAGTGGCAGGCAAATGCTAGTCTAATACAAATCAATCGTATACTATTTGATTAAGTATAATGTAGTCAAACCAAATATTCCACGACATCTCAGTTCCGATGTGTTGCAACACCTCTGATTATTTCACATCTGGTTAAAATTAACATAATTTATAGACTATACCTATTATGTAATCTGGTTTCACTCTCGTTCGATTTGTATTAGTGAATTTTAAGTAGATTAAATCATAATATGATTGACGATCGGCCTAATCCCAGGTACATTGTAATCGATTAACCCAGAACTAGGGGTAAATAACTTTCTCTAAAATGCCTATTAAGTATATTGTTGCTACGGCTTTATTATAGGTTATGGTATTATGAAATGATTGCCTCAGAAACCAGTTTTGATTTAGTGAACACTTTAAGGCCATTAATTTTGTGCGTAACCAATTATTATTTCCTTGTCGTTTATTGAGCTTATCACTACTGTTTAATTCTGTTATGATTATAATTTTAACATTGCAGCTGGTTAAGGTAACTTTAAATAAGGTTTTTTTGTTAAAGATCATCTTCCTTCTTGGCGATAAGAATATAAAGAAGGATGAGCATTTAACTATATTTAAATTATTTTAAATGATTTTTCTTCCTTTCTTTTGTTATGTCTTCCTAATATTGCTAAGCAATGTAGTGACCTAGTTTCAGAAGGATTAATATTCCTCCTAACGGTAATTGTTTCAAAATAAAAACAATAAAACACAAAACATCATTTGTAAAACAATACGTTCTATATTTTCATCTATTTACATGTACAAACTAATGACTATCAAAGTATTTACAATTCTATTGACTATTTGGTATGATCACGACTGTTGCTGGCACGACACCAGCCGGTTAAAGCTCAGTGACTGCCTTACCAGCAGCAGCTCTTCTTCTTGTAGTGGGTGACGTGCTTGATGATGTGGAGTGGGTACGGCTTCCAGACCGCCACTGGGACCTCCACGTGCTTCTCAATGGGTACGTGGACCTTCTTGATCACTTCGTATGGCCTGTCGACGGGCACGTGCACCTTCTTGATGACCTCAACGGGGACTTCCTTCACAACCTCCACTGGAACTGGCCTCTCGACAGCCACGTGCTCGGTCTTGTACACGGGGTATGGCACATGTTTGACAACATCGACGTGCACTGGGTAAGGCTGAGGTACGGGCACCTTGACTTCTTGGCGGACGGGCACAGGCACGGGCTGGGGAACAGCAACCTGGATGTGGCGAGTCACCTCAATCGGGATACGGCGGACGACATTCTGTACGACGGACTGCAGTTCGTATCTAGTAGCAGCAGCCTCGGGACGGCCGACAGTAACAGTGGTGCCGATCACCCTTGGGTTTCCAACAGTAGCAGTAGATCCGATGACCTGGCCAGAAGCTCCGGGAAGGGTCGAGTCAAGGATGAGGCTGCCTTCAGACACACCAGATGGAGCGGGTGCAGACAAGTCAGTAGCGGGAAGACCAATGCCAGGTCCACTGATGGAACCAGAGCCGTAGGATCCAGGTCCAGAGATGAGAGATCCAGGTCCAGATAGAAGAGGTCCTGATCCACCCGAGATGGATCCACCAATGATGGGACCGCTGGAAATGGCTCCAGGTCCGCTGATTCCGTGGCCGATACCACCGCCAATTGATCCGTGTCCGTGGCTGATGCTGCCGCCGATGGATCCGTGTCCGTTGCTGATACCACCGCTGATAGATCCGTGGCTGTGGCTGATACCAGCACTGATTGGTCCGTGACTGTGACCGTGGCCATGGCCGTGGCTGTGTCCAATTCCAGAAGAGTAGTGTTGTTCACTTGGGCCAGCAATGTTGCTACCGTGGAGGATGCTGGCAGCTGCGATACCACCGATACCAGGAAGGGAAGCAGCAGCGTGCACCGGTCCGTGGTCTTCGATTACTGTGTGTTCATGAACAGTAACGGCAGGAGCGGGTGCGTGGTGGTGGTGGTGGATTTGTGCTGGCGGCGCGGGAGGTCCATAGGTTTGCGAGGGTGGTCCGAACGAAGCCGACGGAGAATTCAAAGCGGAAGACAGGAATGAGTCATGGTTGGAGTGATGGCTATCGTGGTGACTGTCATGGTGACCAGAATTATGGCCAGACAAAAATCCGGCGTTTGCGCTGTACACAAGCGCTGACACGAAGAGTATCTTAACCTGTAACAATTGATGGATATTTTAGTAAATGATCTATTTTAACTATTAAACTGTATTTTCATTTGATGTCATATCATCTACTTACTACAAATGCCATGGCTTATAGCTAATCGCTTTTAAGCCAGCCAAAAATTGGTAGTTGTTTTCCCTTCCGAGTGTCGGTTTGTTATGATGTGACATCGAACGGCACCACATATTTATACAAGTCGCTCTGTCCAACAACGCCTATGAATACATTAAAGTCAACTCGAGCGGGCATCGCTGAGTCCTATACGTCACGGATGCTAAAAAATAATATGTTAATTTTTGTACTGATCTCGTTAAGATGCCGTTTTCTATGATTATGCAAGGGAAACTATCAAAGGTCTAGAAAACATCTGTCACGTTGCTTAGTTAGTTGCTTCACATTAAAATATGTTAAAATAAACATCAAGGCTGAAATCAACGGCCATTAATACGAGTATAATCTATATTTTGAAAGCTTTGAATTTGGATCTTTATTTTACAGATTTATCGCTTTTCAGTGACAATCAAGGTTACTGACTGCTTGTTAAACTTTTATATTGTAGTATATAATAAGTTGGTATGTGCCTAGTTTTAAGTATTCGTGTATAATTATGTGTGAATAATTAGGTCATACTCTGTAGTCAAATTAAATTTTATTCTCATCCCAATGCACCAATAAAATAAATATACTGGTATTGAGTGTTGTTTTAGGTATGACTATGGTTTTAAGCTGTCTGACTTCGAACCACAAAATTTGTGACTTAATAATCCATTCAAACGCATTAGCTAATTGATTAAAATGTCACCGGCAGTAGTTTCATAACATGACGGGTAAAAACGTATATGCTGAAAAGAATTTAGATCGTGGGAAAGGTAATTTGTTTTTAATTACTAATTTAATCTGAAGCAAGACATGTCAAACATCCTTCTAAGATCAATATGATAGGTTTATTTATGCACATAAACTACTTTAAACAAGCATATAACATTATAAATGCAGACTCTTGAAATGGGCTAATGATGTGTAAAAGTAATATTAAGTGTTTGTAATAACTTATAAAGAAACGTGTAGAGAGAAAATCAACGAAATAAAGAAACAGCTGTTAACAATAAAATTATCATAAAGGTGTTTTGGAAGCATATCTTTATTGACTTATTGATGAGCTTTTTATGTGATAGGAAAGGTTTTAGTTATACTCTGTTTACAAAGGCTTTTAACAAATACTTCGCATTGATTGAATTTCAGCAAAAAAACAATTTAAAGCTTAATTTCACCTTGAACAAACGGGAGCAAAGACGGGCTCTACAGTTCGAATCTTAGCAATCTTGAAAAGTTTATAAATCTTAATTATGTAGACATTCTAGCTAATTAATTGATACATTTCTATTCTTAATGAGAGAATATACTAAAACAGAACTAAACTCATTAAAATTTCACAACAACTAATTTGAAAATCAATCAGAAAACAGCCTTTGCAATTTATTCCATCAATGGTTTACGACACGAGAAACTATGCTCCATAAATTAACAGAAGTCATAGCTCAAATGTATGTCATTTTGATATTGAAACAACTATTGCTTCATAAAGATGCTCCCTACATTAGTCAATGTGTTTGATATTTTACCTGCAATCGGTCGTTTCTAATAATTTCACCTGTTCGTGGGAATTTATATGTTAATGGGATTAAGCTACGCGCCAAAACTAGAGGTCGATTTAAACCAATTCCGGTTTACCTCCTTACATAATTCTAGTATAAAACTGTAGCCTACTTCTTAACATTTTATAACTTATTAGAAAAAGACTTGTTAGCATAATTATTCATTTTAAGAGTAAATAATATATGTATCAATTAAACTTGGTGCATTGATTGTGAATATATTACATCTTTGACATTCACCGGAACTTAATACTCATAAGACAAAGTGTAATATTTTATTAATCTAGTAAAATTCAAACATATACAATACGATATCACGAGAATTTTGATGCAAGATATTCAAGAATTGAAAGCTTTAAAATGTGTCTTGTTTATAAATAACACATGATTAATAAATCAATGTGAGCCATTGTTAGCCTCAATGTACTAACGTGTCCTTTTCACCATACCAAACATAAAAGAAAACGTAACAGAATTAATTGTCATAACAGCGCTTTACATTAGTTAGGAACTAAATCGGCGACTTTAGGTGACTAAATGACTCAAGAACCTTAGAAATTATTTATTTATTTAAACTTCTTATACAATTTGTATAAAGGCGGACTTAATGCCTAAGGCATTTTCTGCCAGTCTACCTTAGGGTGATGCAGAGATTAAATGAAGTAGCTACCAAGTAAGTAGATTACCAAGGATCTTATTTCCTTATGGTTCAATAAGTGTACCAAGAGCAAGTTTCAATATAAACATAGATCTTTATGAAGGTAATAGTCTTATTTACATAAAGGTTTGTCCAATTTGTAACCGACACCTTCGGAAGTTGCCATTAAGGTAACGTTTCACTTTTAAATGATTCACAGACCACAGTATTACGTAAGATGATGACAATTTATCATTTCTTTCGTCGCACCCAATCAAGAGAAATCCCACGTTCTTAGAATTAAAACTAGAACAGCAAATGAGGGCAATGCATAGCTTATCCTACTAATATTGTAAATTATTTTTTTATGTTTGTTATTCAATTCAATGCAATCTTGCCAAAACTACGAAATTGATTTTGATTTCATTTGGTACACATACACAGATAGTTTACATATTTTTATTAACGCAAAGGATATTTTTATCCTAGGGAATCTTTTCTTGTAGACAAAGTCGCGGGCAGGATTGCTCAGAACAATTTTTGAATCTGGGGAGTAAGGTATTCCTGAGTTAATTTTAAAGACCTACCCTGGATATGAAAGTTGCGGACCCAAGTGCCTACCAAGCATTACATTGTAAATTTTATCCTAATATTTTTATTTCTTCAGCTTCAAATGTTCGATTGAACTAGAAGGTGTATACGATTGTATAGCACTGGCTGTTTATAAGAGTAATTTTTCCTAATTTCACATGGTAAAGATTTTCATAAAATGTGTATTATGCATCTATCGACTCGACTACGACATCTCGGTCTCCGGTCTTAGAATTTCTCCGGAAAAATGTTTTTAGAGTTCCTTAACACTTTATTTGGAATATTTTCTTTAACAGCCCAAGGTATCGCAGCATAATAGGCTCGTCTCATTTTAAGAACATGGGATTAAACAATATGTATAGCGTTGATGTGTTTCTTACATCTCTGACTTTAAGAATCATTGTCGTGTCGTGTCATAAAATCAAGAATTTTTTCCATAGGCGTAGATCAAGAAAATTATTTTTCATAGAAAAATTTCTTTTATAAATCAGATACATGTTTTTAATATAATCTTTTTTAATGTGAAAATGTTACGTTCGATTATAAGACCCGATATTAATTAAGGAAGGTGGATCTTCATATTATGCCTTATGAGATAGAGATAGAGAATATATGGAAATCTTAATGTTTTTACACAATTTACTGACTATGTTGTCTGTTCTTAACATTATTTTCTTATCGATACTTACGCATATCCCTTCATCCTTTTATGCACTTTCAATAGAATTGTAATTGTTGATTTACTTATTTATAGTTACTGAATTGTGTAAACTGACAGTTGTTTCTTTGTAGTACACACATCTTGATATTCTTGAATGTTCAATAGGCTACGTGAATTTATCAATTTTAAAGCAGCTTTTATGAAGCTTTACTTCACAAATATTTTTTTAATTATTATTTGGTTCAGGGTAAGTGAAATTAAATCTTCAAATCTTTGGATATTTGTTTTAATAAGTAATAAGCATTATATTACTATTTACAAAGCAAATTAAGAATATACAGTAAGTATATTCACCTAAATTAATGACTTAGTTATCACCCTAGATTGCAGCCTCACGATGAGCTATGAAGCAATTTCTATTTACAAAAGACCGGACTAGGATTGTGATGAATTACAATATGTACAATACGTGTATTTCTTTGGTCGCCCTAACAGCGGTCAGGTTTACCAGCTGGACCAGCCGTGTGCGCTGCCGTGTCCGCCGTGTCCGTGTCCGTGACCGTGGCTCTCCGCGTGGTGGTGGACGGTCTTGATTACTGGCACGGGATAGTTCTTCACAACTGGGACGGGCACCTTGATCACCTTAACAATGGGAACCTCAACGATCTTCTCGATGGGGACGGGGTGGTCGACTGGAACCTGGACAACCTTCTCGTAGGGGATTTGGACGATCTTCTCGACGGGGTATGGGACTGGCTTGTCAACTTTCACGTGTTGGATCTTCACTACGGGCACTGGCACGTTCTTGACGACTGGGACCTGGACGGGGTAGGGCTGGGGCACGGGCACGTGGACGGGCTGAGGCACTGGCACGGGGACGGGCTGGGGCACTCTGTGGGTCACCTCACGCAGAACTTGGTAGGGCTCGTCGCGGTAGCGGTACTGAGTGGGAGCGCCGTTGTTGTTAGCGAGACCGTGGATCTCTTCAATGACGGGAGCTTTGGGGCCTGGAGGAGGAGCCTCACCACCGGGAGCAAGAGGAGGAACGAATCCATTGCCAAATCCAGATCCACCCAGGGAAGGTCCACCGAGAGATGATCCTCCAAGAACTGGTCCACCGAGAGATGATCCTCCAAGAACTGGTCCACCGAGAGCTGATCCTCCGATAGCAGAGCCAGGTCCGCCGAGGGTAGCGTCACTGATGAGTCCACCGCTGGTGTGGCCGATGTCCGATCCGATAGGTCCGTGAGATACGATGGGTCCGTGTGAGATGGCGGGTCCCTCAGAAATGATTGGGCCGTGTGAG
Organism: Anticarsia gemmatalis; assembly: GCF_050436995.1. Lineage (NCBI taxonomy): Eukaryota > Metazoa > Arthropoda > Insecta > Lepidoptera > Erebidae > Anticarsia > Anticarsia gemmatalis. The sequence goes on along the minus strand of NC_134756.1, from coordinate 5,094,197 downwards.
ATCGCTGGTCCGTGAGACACGATAGGGCCATGTGAGATCGAGGGTCCATGAGACACGATAGGACCGTGGGAAATTGCAGGTCCGTGGGACACAATTGGGCCATGAGAGATGGCGGGTCCGTGGGACAAGCCACTGCCAAGAAGGCCAGATCCAGAGTATGTTGCTGAGGGTAGAGATCCAGCCGGGAAACTGCTCGGGGAGAAACTGGATGATCCTAGACTTGATGAGTGAAGATCATGATTATGTCCATGGAGGTAACCGGCATAGCTGTGGCTTACTAGGATGGCTAAGCATGTCAGCTTTATCTGTAAAAATATGAAAAATATTATTTGTTTTGTTTTTGTTCCAATATTATCACTGATGTTTTTTTTATTTCGTAATACTTACAAAAGTAGCCATTGTGATTAGCTAATCGCTGGCCACTCAGATGAAGTTGTGTGTAGTGCAACAAGCGACGCTTGTTTGTGTTGATGTCGTATACTTCCATCATATTTATATCGATGTCGCCCGTGGGCCTCGGTCAGCACGCCATCGAGAACGAGAGTAAAAAAACTGGTTTTAAGATCGTCTTTCCTTTTCTAACGGAAATATATCCAACATAGTATAGAATTAATTATGCTCATCGATTACTCAATGCATACTTAACCGATAAAGGAGCCTATGTGAATATTGTAGCGTTTTTCTCCTAAGAGACATTAGCGAAGCCTCTAGTTATGGTAATAATATTAAGATGACCACGTTGTGAAATTTGAAACAGTGTCCCCATATGATATGGAAATAAATTATACTGTGGCAAAATGGTCTAAAATGACAGATTCTCGTAATTCATTTATATCGCAACTAGTTTATGGTGAAGCAACTGCTTTTATGGCCTATTCCTTTGCATTTGCCGATTATGTTTATGGTTAAAAAATTAAACTTAACGCAAAAGAAAAGCTCTGTCACGATTTAAACTATAGTTGTTTTCCTTTTTAAAACTTGAAATAATAACGAAAGCATTTAAATTTAACAATGTATTATACTTGATTTGGAACACTGAATTAACAGATATAAAAATTTAGTTTTATTACTTTACCATAATATGAAGATCCGAATGAGACACAATGAATTTCTATTATGTCTATAGAAGTTAATCATCATTCAACAAAAAGGTGTTGCTTCCTTTTTAGCCGTAAGTACATGTTTTACGACGGCTTAATACCAATTATGTAATTTGTCACCAAGTTTATTTCTGCGCTTGAGTGTTAGGATATGCAGATTCGAGCCTCGTTAAACTCAGATCAAGCCACTTTCGTTTCTGCATACATAATATCGCGCTTCTAACCCCTAAGAATACAAGCCTATGAATTATTTAGAACTTCAAGTTCCACTTAAGAGAAACCTTATGGAATTTCATGTTAATATCTGCCTTAGTTATTTATATGGAATTATTGCAGGTTTAAATCAAGTTTGATTTACTACTAATCCTTTGAAAAGAAGCAATTAAAGTGTCCATTGATGTTTCTATTCAAATTCAGTTCCATAATTAGTAGTGTACCTATTCTAAGAATTTGTTTTGCGAGTAATAGATATTTTCAGTTCAAACACCGTGGGAAACCACGGTCCTAATAAACTGATGTAGGTAGTACAGCACGGTGCAACTTTCTGCAGTTGCTTTATTTGGTAACGTATGAAATATGGTAGAGTTTTAACTACAATACTTTCCATTTTACTGTTATAAAGTAATGAATTTAATATAAAGAAATGTGTCATGCCTTTAGCAAAAGCAATACAATTCGATCAAAATACATTGTTATTGCGTATGAGTGAAATAATTGCAGCTAAAGTTTTGACGTCACTAAACGATTTTATTATCATTTCTCGTTTTTTACTGACTCTTGCAAAGAAACACTTAGATCAGCCTAATCACTTAAAAAATTCACGCGTGCATGTTATTAATGAAAGTCCAGTAGCATGTATTAATAAAGTATTCACTAAACGACTGATGAGATGTATAAGCCAATTACAGAGACCAATGCGTTTCATAATTTGAATGTATCGCAGACGTGCGACTCGTCACAGCCGCTCAAGTATGGGACCGGAGCAGAAAGCGAGACACACGCGACATACACAACAATTTATTACATCTAACGATTAATTACATGCGTTTTTAAGAAATTATTCAATAGAAATATTAAATATCGGGTACTGACTGACTAAGTTGTACGATAATATACTAACTGCAAGATATACTATAACTGATAAAATAGTTTTTATAAAGGTACGATAAGGTTTTGTTCTAATCGAGTAAAGTAATACTTTTCTCATTTTTCTATTTAAACTGTCAATTTCACATACCTAATAACGATAATCCATAAAAAAATACTTCACTGTACATCGACTTGTACTTTACCACGTTTCTATGGTTCAGGTTCATTACTCTGTTCTCGTAACGTGTGGGATCGGATTATCGTTTTTTCCAAAAAAAACATTTTCATGCGATCAATTATGTCATTAGTGTCTTAATAGCAACGCTATCATATGATTAACATTACTCTAGTGAAATCTGTAGGTGTAATTATATCTCACATCACATCAGATTACAACAAAGATTGATAAATTACGTGATGATTTTTTTCGTAGCGAGAGTTTATAGGTCTAATTTATCGCTCTATAATATCATAAATGTCTTTAGCGCTGTTCGGAGGACTTTTTCATAGTTGTGTAAGGATTTGATGCAGTAAATAATACGCAATATAATTTTTAACCTGGTTTTTTTTCAACGTTTAGAATACTAACAAAAACAACAACATCAATTACAATAAATTTAACTTATCACAATAACAATTTATTAAAAGAGAACATATTAATACAATATTTACAATACACTGGTACTTCGTTTGAAAAAACAACAAATTCTTAGTAAAAAATTAAATGCTACAGGACAAACTCGTACTAAAAAATATAATGTATTATTTTTGAAAATGCACTAATCCATTTGTTTAAATACTACATAATACTTCTACGCTCACGCACATAACGAATTAAAAATAATTATAGAAATCGATTGAGTAATGTCTTTTTTACATCGGTTGACTTACATTAAAATAGTCGAATTAAATAGCATCTTAAAATATAAAACAACAGGGTTTTAAATAGATTGTCTTACATATAAATTAAATACAATATAGAACATTGTACATCAGTTCAGAGAATACATAGCTAACAATTAAAATTACGTTGTCTACTCTACGTGGTCTGTTCCGTGGCAACGGTGTCAGACTTTGATTCGGCGACCGGTGGAGGTGGTCGCAGAAGTATGGGCACGGACGTTTCTAAACTCTCTATCTCTGTACCAGCTTCAAATAACGGCTCAGTCTTTAAAATACGTAGAAGTTTAGGTTTGTGTACGCGCCGCCTGCGACTATGTTTATTGTCCATTTTCATATGACCACCTCTAGACGAGTGATTAGGAGGCGGAGGTTTTAACAATGGATAGGGCTCTCCGACATCTGATTTAGGATATTTCCTCTGATAAGAGTGTCTTCCTGGCATTAATAAATTCGGATGCCTGTGTCTGTCTCCTACCACTCTAGATCCGGACATAAAATGGTTTTTAGGTCTGTTATCTTCAAAACTCACGTCTTCATCTTGAGCTGTTAAATCTGTCGCGGCACTGACCTCTCTTTCAATTGCTGGATCATCTTGTTCGATAACGGCTCCTATAGGGTGAGTGCTTGATCCCTCGCCTATTGGTATTATACTTTCTTCTTCCTCTTGGCTTCGAGAATATTTAACACCTTGATAAGGGAATCGACTATTACCATAAATATCTATAAACGAACTACCGAGTGCACTGAGTCCATCATTGATTGGTGCTAGGTTAGCACTGTTTTCATTTTTTAACAAAAGTTGTAGCTGTGATAAATCTAATTTCATTGGCGCAGGTTTTGTATATTGGTCTCGCAATGACATCATATGAGAATCATCTACAGTAGGTTTTCCTTTCAACATTTCTGCAACAAGTTTAAGATCTACGTTAAAAGGGTTCGCAACTTTGAATCCGTTAATTGTCGACAACAAGCCACCTGTTTGAGCATCAATTTCAGGTCTATTCAGGTTCAAATTTGACTGCTTATTATACAATAACTTATTTAATAAATTGGTCGTAACGTCCAGTTGATGGCTACCGACATTCTGATTTATTCTCATTGGAAGAGGTGTTGGTATAGCTGATTGATCAAAATTGAGATTATGCAATTTTAAGGCATCACTTTGCAGCCCTTGTGTTAGCTTGTAAGGAATGTCACCGAATTTGAGAATACTACTCATTTCAGATGATAGCGGGTTTTGGTTACGGTGTAGTCCTGACTGCTGAGCTGCTGCTGGCAGACTGTCCTGATAGCCGTTACTTGATTGGCCTAAGTAGCTTTGTGGTAATCCTGAGTATCCTTGATTATAATTTGAATCCTGGGTTTGCTGTTTCCCGTAAATATTAGATTCAAGTTGTTTGTAGTCCGATTGAGCGTAGTCATCGAGTTTGGTTTTTATGTTAAATCCATACATTGCGTTTTTGTCTTTATAAAATGAATCTGTAATAGGTCGTATGTACTGCCTAGTGTTTTGATCTATCTGATCTTTCCCATAACTGATTGAAGCATAGCGGCCGTTGTTATCTAAACTTGTAATCGTTTTAGGGTCTGAATTGCCAACTACATTTGAAACATCTATTGGAACGATATTTTTCAATGCCTTGTCGTGATCAAACGATTGTTTCGGCTTGTCCAAATTGTCCCTAGGAGTTGATAAGTAATATGGCGAAGCAGTTATAAGTTCATTTTGTAAACTTCCGTAATAATAGGGGCTAGAATTCGAGTTCTCATTATACTTGCTTTTCGGTTTGTCAATATTAGTGTAATATGTTGCTGCAGAAGTATTAATATCGATATTCCCAACATTACTTGAACCATAATTATTATTGTTTGCATATAACGATTGTTGTTGCTGTTGCTGTTGTTGTTGTTGCTGAAGTTGTTGCTGTTGTTGCTGTTGCTGCTGCTGCTGTTGTTGATATTGTTGTTGATGTTGCTGTTTTAATCTTTCATGGGCTTTAGCCGCAGCGTGTACAAAATCGTTAGTATCAATAGTGTCAGGGGCCGACTTAGAAATTTGATCATAATTATATGGCTTACTCGTATCCATATGGAAGTTCATTTGACTTACTGCTGGCCCATCTGATGATGATTGGGATGATGATCCTATGTTAAGCGACGAAGAGTACCTGGGAAAACTCCCAGACGAGTAATCAATCAAAGGTTTTTTACCTGTTAACTTCCACCCGAAATCACCATTAGAGTATAACTCGGTATGACCTCCTTCTTGTTCAAGCTCTCTATTACGAAGTTTTAAGCTGTTTAATACTTGATTATCGGGCTGAATATAGTTAAGATACAAATTATTCGCAGAAGCCATACTACCGATGCGATGTGTGTCACTACTGTAGCTATCCCCGTTTGACTCCACCCTTGAGTCCTGCTGGTTGTTCTGGTACGGGTAGTTTTGATATTGATTGTAGGTACTTTCCTGTAAGGATTTTGGTGCGGCTGTCATACCGGAATTCATATTATTTTGCCACTGATCCCGTACTTGGTCTGAGTACGGCGAAGGAGTGGTTGTGGTTGTAGTTGAGTAATCATTTTGATATTGTTGTTGCAAATTTAACGAGTATCTGTTAGCAGAATAATCGTTGTTGTCATAGTTCACTCCATTATTACCAATGGTCGTCGTCACTCTGTTGCCGTAGTCAGGTGAACCGGTTTGGATTATTGAAAATGGTGACGAAACATACGACTGTTGATTTGATGGACTTGAGAGGAATACTGGCGAGGCACTGGACACGTAGGCACTAGCTTGACTGCTATATTGTCCATTATTCAAAGGTGTTGATAAATAGGATGGAACAGGAGACGGAGTACTCTGAACAGAATCTAAAAATGAATTCGGAGTACTGTACTGGTAAGGACTGGGGCTAGACAGATAAGTTGATCCATGTGACGCTTTAGGCTCTAACGGCACTTGATTATTCTGCTGGCTGTTATTCTCGTAGTTGGGAGAGGACACCGTTGAATACTGATATTGCGGCTGCGGTAACGGAGTGGCCGTATATCCTAGATTTGGAGCTGGCGTTGATATTTGTGTTTGTTGGTAGAACTGGTTTTCTGCTCTCAATTGCTGAAGGAATTCCTCCGGTGGCAATGAGTACTGCATTGATGCATACTGGTTACTAGCCCCAATCCCGCTGTCCTGTGTTTCAACATTTTCCTGTGGAGCTTCTGTTTCTTCGAGTTGGTTCTGGAATGGATTTTTGATTCTGTAAACCTTCCTGGATCTCGTATACGTAGATCGCGGACTAAAGTTATGATTTTTATTTGAGTCATCGTTTATTTGAAACTGCACGTTTGTTGAACCCAAAGACTGGAAGTTTGGATCTCTTTGCAATATGTTTGTGTTAAACGATAGTCCGATCTTTCCGTCATTCGAAGCAAATTGTTGTAAACGCAAAAGATCTTGCTCTCCAAATCCATCTTGACAGCGGGTCGATGTAAATATTTGTATTATGACTAGTATCCGTATCTGTAATGAAAGAAAAATCTCATTAATGTTAAGTTCGAGTTCCATACTTATTTAAATAATTTTTATATAGGTGTGTGTATGTCATCACCATTAATTAGTACGTAACAAGAATTCTATAAATGAAGTCGACACGTTTCAAGGTATGCGGCACCTGATTAGAAATTAACATGATGATCACTTTGACTGTGGTTTTAGAAAATCAACCTACTATCTAATAGTTCAGCATTTTTAGAAAGGCAGTAGTGGCTTTCGTTAAAGGACCTGTATAATGTCGTCTCGTTATCTGACCTATCCACTCTCAGTCTTCGTCGATAAACTCGTCCATCAAGTTGTTGTTTTTCCTACAGCGGGTCTGCAAGATTTCCCTTTCAACTACAACTTATCAGGAGGTCAGCCCGCCTACGGTCAATTCTTGATAGACCTACGCCTAGTATCCATAAATGCTTTTAATTTGAGAAAACATTTACTATAGTACTTTCACAACAAGTATTTTGAATTTGTTATTAATAACTCAAACCTGTTGATATCATGTTATGAGGCTGTAAATTTCACAAAACTAGCTTATGTCGACCAATAGTATCGAAGCGTAAAATATGTATCTCGTGCAGTTGTCTAAAAACTTAATTATAACGCGCCATGAGACTTGACAAGTGAAAATAACAAGATTTGCGTTTCAATTATAGTAACGCACAAACACATAAAAGAGTATGGTAGCAAAGAAGTCCTTAAATGACTCTTATAGACGTATATTATAAAATTTTATGTAATTACGGTAATAACCTAGTTGTACTACCGAAGTACCCAATAACCACTTGTAATATCAAAAACTCTTTAATCAGGAATCTCGTTTATATGAGCTCTTAGCAATCAGCGATATCGTCAGCATTGCTAATACAAAAACTGCCTCACTATTAAAATTCTTTTCTCCTTATAAAGTGGTAAATATTACGACGAGGTATAGTAAAGACAGCTCCATATTTTATGTGACACGTGTAGGTCGTAGCCGCGGCACGAGAACGCGCGTGCGTGTCCAAGTAAATCGCCACACGGCCGACGACCGTACGGTATGCGCAAGAGTAGTTCTCAAGCGCGCGATAGTGAGATGCGTCTTCTCAGCCGTGAATCGCTTTCCTACACTCTGCAATGGATTCCTTTAATTATATTACAGGTTTTTATACGAATACGTTTCGCATTTTTTCCAATAAATCCATCGTTAGTGTGAGAGTAATTATATTTGCACGTCCGATTATAAATTTAGCAAAAAATTATTTGAGAAAATTACTGAAAGATGATGAAACCGTTAGGGCTTTCACAAGTACTTTTACTACTTTTCAGTAGCAATTGAAACTAACCATAGAAATTGCAAAACTTTTTTATGATTCTATTTTAAACGATCACCTTACTATTAGTTCATAGACCTACCACGTCTACAAACTAATTGTAAATAAACAACAGCTTTGTTGTTTGTTATGTATGCAGCAAATGACTGAAACCGTAGTGGAAGGTTGAACTTAAAAGTCAAAAGCTATTGTTTTCTATTTCGTTTACACAGTTATATTATGGCTATTTCTTTTTAATGCGACCCATGTCCCAGTATTTATTTTAAACAATCCTTATTATAATCCTAATCTTTGACCTTTTATTCATAAATCAACTTTATAACGGCTGTGCCCAAAGGAAACTGTGATACAGAGAAACGCGGAAAAGAAACCTTACGAATTCAAATCAGATGAAGTTTTAAATCAGTATTTTGTATGCATACGTCACCGTCTTATATATAAATTATACGAATGGAATGAATCTATTGATTTACGATAAAAGGAGTTGCCAGTCGTGAACAGATTCACACAATAGAAAGTTTATGCCCGTTAGAAGGCTTTCAATTCGTGACCATTATGTATGCAGACGGGATAATGCCGTCGAGGGTGAAAGGGCAATCGTATAACTTAACGATAAACTGCCTACGTTCGTGCATCGGAACTTCGTAATAGTGTATAATTACCTCCGATTGAGATTCACTTGCTCCTTGCAAGTGAATCTCTGCCGTAATATTAGACACGGTTGAAACTTGTAGGAGAAATTACGTAACATTTTCTCGGGAGAGATAAACAAAGAATGGATATATTATTTCTATCTTATTCAAATTAAAAAAAGTATTCACCCTGAAGACCCGTTTGCTTTGCAACATCAAATACTCGTAGATTTATACAAGTCGTGACAGCTTAATAAAGTTAAAACAGTTTTATTTATGACATTTACCTTATTTGTATAATATCAGTACCAAACGTGTTGAGCTCAGTGAAATGAATAGCTACACTTAAGTTAAGACCCGTAGGTCAGCGCTAAGCGATGTCAATTGCTTATATCATGACATATACAGCGTGCCGATCGCAATTGACGTAGTTAATAAATATACTTATCTAGTTATGAAACGAATCCAAATTTATTTTATAAAATTGTTGAATTAAAATATGTTGCTATACTAAAGTACTATTTATTGTCACCATAAAAAAGTATAAGAAAATCGACAGATAAAATAAGCCTTACAACATACTTTAAAGTGCTTCTCTAACAAAGTTGTCGCATTAGTTTTATGGTACGACTTCTATTTTATTTCAAATCGTCCCAAAGACCGAAACCTTTTATGGTTTCAGTAAATGTAAGTGCGGATTTATTCAACCATAAATTGCAAATGCAACGACGTTCTCCCGTAGTAGCGGTAGGGGGGACTAGTATAAACAATATCTAAAAGCCCATAAGTTAAGTTGCGACGTCAAAGGTCGCCGAGACATCGGGTATTGGGATGTTCTCCGTTTCTCTGCCCTCCACGGTCACGGTTTCACCTGCGGGCGCGTAGGGAAAGTGCGCTTCTGAACATACCATGTCGCTTTTAGCACTAACTACCTGTACAGACAAGCTTAGAGGTCTTTGACGTAGTGTGGGAATGACGATAGGGAAACTGATTGCCGAGAAATGTCAGTGTAATGAAAGCGCAAGTTTTAAATGGTAAATAGACTATCATTTGGTACGGTTTCGTTTTGCTGAGCCATTTGATTGAGATGGCCGTGTAATGTTAGTTTACTTGGCACTTTAATTTCGTAGCTCGCCAGTGAACTTTCAGATTAATTTTATGTTGTCACTTATTTATGGCTTGTTAAACTTACTTTTACATGAACTTACAGCGTTCCTTATGTAGGAATTCTATTTAATTATCTGTCATGTCATTTTATGAGCAATGTCTTAGAATAGCGTATAACATTCTGTAATTAAAGTTTATTATAATTTGTAATGGAATAGTTCTACTGTGTACTAGTAAACATAATATGACCTCGCATTTATTTTTCAAACGTTATTAAACTGAACAAAATACATTCATATATATAAAAAATTTAAATAATCTTTATTGACTCCCGCCGTAATTCCATATTCATGCAGATAAAACATTCATATTTCACGCACATCATATCTACAGTGCATGCTACGAATTTTGCTACGACTTCTCACGCTACGCCTCATCATATTCAGATAAATATAAAACCATAACATGATGATACATTTGCGAATATTTAAATGGCTTATTTATTCATATTAATAAAAATTAATGACCTTAAAATATCAATCAAGAGAAAGGCTTTGTAACCGTTTTAATAGGTATGCCAAAACTTTCATTTATTTTTGTAGATTTTAGCGATTCGTTCGACTATTTACTTAGATATAGACTTTTTACACCCAATGACATAAGTGACTAATAATAAAATAACGTTGACGTTATTTAAAGGACGTTGCATAACACATAAATCTAACTGTTCGACTTATAATTGATCGTTTCCCACGTCTTATTTATGGCACTCTTATAAACAAATTAAAAAGTTAACTTATGACAAAATCGGAAAGGTCCCTTCGAAGCGAAAAGGGTTATAGATGGCCTCGATTATATTACATAATATAACATATTTATGCTTAAAGTTTACGGCAGCAAAGTGGGACGAGTCTATAATCTAAACGGGACCAAATTACGTAAGAAAGATAATATCTTAGAGAAAGCGTGCTAAAGAATTTATTGTTTGAACGAAAACAGATGGAAACTCACTTTCGTAATTATATGTATGGGTAGTTAGATTGTTGTTATTGTGTTTTAAAATTATAGGCGTGTTATGTAATACAATGTGTATATTTTAAACACCTGTTTCGTGACTTCTAGTTTGGTACTCTGCCTGTTCTACACTACTGCTGGTTTTAAGGCTGCGATACGCGCTTAAAGAAAAACTTTTTAGTTTTTTCAAGATATATCGGATAGTATCGCTTGGTTGTTTTGCCTACGATCCTTTTATGTACAACTCAGTATAAATAAACAACTGAAATCGTTATTTAAAGTAGTAACAAGTTTGAAGACTACGACAAAATTTAATTAAAATTAAATATCAAAATAATAATCATTACCAAAAGTTAACCATATTCATGAACTAAAATTAAAATGTTAAAACTATAACTGAATATAAAACATGTTAGCAATTACTCGTAATAAATATTAAGTGTCAATTTCAGTGCATCCAACTCACGTTCATATTTCAGTTCAATTCATTAACCGCGACAAGTTTCACTGGGACTATTAATCAAGTAACAAGTTAACAAGAGAGGTTGATAATAGGAACATGACAGACGAGCGTAACGTCGAAGATCAATGACCACAGTATGACGAAGCTGAGTTGTCCATAATTCTGTGGTAATGAGGCTGTTGAACTATTGTAATTGATAGTCTATGTACACATTGATGCATCGATTTGACATCCATTTTGCGTGATCAATTAATCGCTTGTACTAACGATACGCACATTACAAAAAATAAATATTGTTTTAAAAACAGATAAACATAAATTATGATCGTGATTATTAATTTCCCTACTTTTAGATTTTCACGCACGCGTTATAAAGTCGATATGTTAATTGAAAGTTATTGATTATTTTTTATAGCTTCCCCAATTACGGGAATTTTTATAGCAAAAAGTCAGCAGTAAAAAATATTGAATCAAATCATTTTAATAAAAACGATATAAATTTGGCATTAACTTAAAAAAAAGAAGTATTAATTATCAATTATAGACTTAGAATTGTGTTTAATTTAAAAATAATTTAGTAAACATCACTTTAAAAATAAACTTTTGCTTGAACCACATCCCACAATAAAATTTAATAATCTCTCCACAGTAGGCGCATTTCAACAGCTTCATATTAATCAGAAAATATTGTGCAACTTGATTAATTAAAAAAGTTGACACTGCATTAGAAATCAAACGGATTATGAATGAAGTGATCCGTTACGTTAACCTCACTGATTTGTTTTCCACATTATAATACTATTACATAATCTATACTAATATACGAAATGCAACAATAGTCGGTCTGTCTGTTAACCTTTCACAGTTAAAAAACAAAACTGTAGTTACTTACTTTCGGTAAAAATTTTCAGACTAATTGAGGAACCATTCTTTTACTTTTTCCCCTCAAAAATGGCAACTTAAAGCCCAACAGAACGAACACTTTAGGTACCGGAGCGCAGTCACGCGAGTCTTTTAGTACATCATTTTACGATGTCAAAGTTTTATGACGATCATTTCGTATTTCTATAATGCTTACAATAATCGCTTACGAGTAGGTTTTAACATTTGCATTTCGAGCTATTAGAAAACATACCATTTATTTTACGAGTGTCGTCTTTTTATGAGTGCATAGGGCACGCTTCTTAAAGCCTTACGAAACGGTAATATGACCTTTAAAACATAATAAAGGTTTATTAATATTACAAATTTCAAAATCATGTTTACTAATCTTATTGTACCATGAATTCATTAGATGTTGCAAATAAATTAAAACATATTCGGTTAATTTAAGGTTTTCTTTATAAGGAAAAATAACCAATTTTTCTACTTTTTCCATAAATCATATTTTTGTTCTGCGTCTTACGAAAACAAAAAAGATATGGCCAATATTGGACATTATTGGACTATTGTATTTATGTCAATGCTCACAATATTTTAAATTAAATCGATATTACCGCAACCTAATGTGGACGAGCTAAAATATAATGTTCTCAACATACTTTCTATGGCGAACTAGATGAATAATATTCCGTATTTATATGTATCATTTACATCAAAACCGAATACATTTGTTTTATTCAGACTTGATGCAAATCTTTCACATAAAGCTGCCATCGTAATTGGAACCGAGAGGTGTCACCACAATAGAAATATGGTCAGTAACACTAAATAATGGTATAGGTGTCGCCATTCTCAGGGAATTATCACTTTCATCGGACTATTGTTCATTTTGTTACTTGCTTGAAAGATACGACTATACATTAGTTTTGTTTGTGGACGAAACGTTTTTGGTACAATCGGTTTAAATTAATATCATATAATTAATTATTTTTAAAAATAACTGTGCTTACATTTACGTTTTATACTTGAAGATTCATTTTTCAATTTTATTTTACACGAATAGTTGATTCGTAATACTATGAGTCACAAATACGATGGTCATAACTAACTTAATTTGAATAATTTATTCTGAACTAAGCGGCGGCTTTGAATTGAATATTTATCATATTGTAATACATAACATCTCGATTCAGAGATAAAACAATATCTTCAGTATTTCAATACTCACGGTTTGTAGTTCGGCCAACATTTTAACGTGAATTAGTTTCGACACCAATCAACACAGTTCAACACAACATAGTTCATTCACTGACACCGTAGTCCAAATTCCTTGAACAATCGTAGGGGTTGCGACTGGGGGGTTTGTACGCCCGTTGGTGGTCCTAGCTGTCGTGAAGTGAAGTTCAAGGCTAGTCTGTGTGAGGTTTATATACGGGGGTAGCGGAGCGTGGAGGCCCGCTAGTGTGAGTACTGCAGCGGTGCAGTGGGCGCTGTGACCACGCGGGGTTCTACGTGCGCACACTAAGGTGCATCTAGCCGCTTCTCAAACTATCCCGCCAAAACACTTACTCCATTGATGATTCATTACTTCATTACACCGTAATGCAACGGTAATTTGTGTAATTCAAGATCGTTTTCTTTTAAATTTTCCATTTTATCATTGGTGTCTCTGCTCCATCAGGCTCAATATGTTGTGGTTGCTTTTTGAATTTCATTTAATTTGCAAGACACGTAACTGGTAGCTGATTAAGTACCAAAATTAAAGGACTTGAAGTGCATTTGCTGTGTTCGTGCGTATTTTGACATACTCCGCACATTTCGGCTTTCAAGTGTAAGGTAAAATTCGGTACGCATTAATTGATTTATGTAAGAAAATATAAAATTGTTTAAACGTTAAATGTACGTATGTTGTCAAAGATCATTTCATACTATATTATAAAAACAAACAATGACGCCCAGCCTTCTAAATATAGTAGGAGATGCATTTTAATATTGTAATTCCATATAATTCAAACTTTTGCAAAACTGCTTAATATTCTTTACGAAATGACATAATGAAAATATACATATTTATTTATTATTACCCATATGTAACACCTGCCCGCCTATTTGTATAATAAGTTGCGATATGATTATAATTTATTAATAGTTATTACGAAATTCGATCATGAATAAATCATTTCGAACTTGAGATGGTAGTAAAAGGGTTTTTCTATTGCGAAATATTATATTGGCATGATTAATTTGCATATTTAGTTAGCCCAGTAAATAAGCTTTACCTCAAAAAAGAAATATTCTATTAACATAGTTGGTTAAACTGTTTTTGATGTCAACAGATGTCCTTCAAATATGGTGCAAGAATGGTTTACTGGAATCATTATAAACGCAACATTGAATAATTTAGTTATAATAATATTGTAATCGGGGATCGATTATCAAGAACAGTTTTGCCTGAGGGTCGTCGTGGCTGCAGACAAACAGAGGATTAGATGTTTTGCAGATGCGTCTTACGATTAAATACAATCTAGATTAAGAAATTATGCTTAATTACCGTGTCTTATAATTCAAGTTTATTTTCGAATGTTACTCACATTTGTCATTATTTCAACTATGAATAATTTACACACAATATCTATCTATGTTATATTGTTGAGATGATACGTTTACGATAGTATAAAGACATGAAATAAGTACTAGTCACCGCGAATATGGAGTATCTATCACCTGCCTAGGGCATCTAATCCGCATTGAACTCGACACCACCTCAAGCTACTTCTTAGGCCACCCAGGGTCTTCATTCGTAATCGTGATGGTAAACTTTGAGTAGCGTTGTGTCTTCACGGTACATTAGCATTTCCTCGCCGAGGGCGAAACTAATCGCGGTAAAGAGTAACTTTAACATTTACTTGGATGTTACGTAATAAGGACTTTTATTCTATCCGATAATCTTTAATCCTTAATTATTTATTTAGCTTCTGGCCCCAATGTTAAATAATGAGGTTTTAACACACTCAAAAATAATGTCTGATAGATAGTGATTATAAATTGACTAAAATAGAAAAAATAAAATAAAAATATCATAGAACAGAGGGATCATTTTCTACTATTACTGACTGTAGAAAACTGGCTAGCTATCAAAAAAAAATAATTAGCACGTCTAGCGGGCGCCATAGGAACTAATTTTACAGTACATTTTACATGTCAAACTCTTGATACTCGTTAGTAGAGAGTAAATTTATCGATTGTCGATACTTGATAGTGGTAGAGAATCTACTAATACTTTTTTGGAGGCAGTAGCACCTGTAGCATAGTTTGTCGCAAGAGGCGACTAACTGTCTACTACTCCTTATTTCCAAATCAGGAGGTCATTAGGTGGCATTAAAATAATTTTAGAAATCATCTCAGGTGATGAGCCCATTATGGTGTTATGCCAATAACTTCAACGAAACGTTCAAGGTTTGTGTATTAGGAAAATCTTTGAACAGTATCGAGTTACAATCACAAATTATAAGTAGGCCCAAGTAATTGTCTCTGAAGCCTTGTTTTTGGTCATTGATTGCGTTGTTATAAGACTTTTCATTTTCTTATATTAATGTTACGTCAAATTTTACAGAACCTCTCCTATACTATCTTGGACCACCACTATACTGCCCTGTAAATAATTAGCTAACATTTGTATAAAAACTAGCATTGTTTGGTATATTCCCAGTTCTTCCCAGAGGTGAGTGAAGTGACAACTCGGAATACAAGTAGGAATAATTCTTTTTGAGCTATATGCGACGTTTTTTTACATTTTGGCCCAGAAGCCTCCTCGTTTTATATCAAGACAACTGACAAAGAATTCTTAGCAAAGACTCAAAGTACCTCTCAATCCTTAATATCTATGGATAATCGTATGCTTATACAGAATCGTAAGGTACAAACAGACCCGTCGAGTTTCCTATCTCGCACCACCACTTCCACGTGTATAAGTTAACAAAGCTATCGGCGCATCTAGAAAGGAGAACTATTGTTTATTAGAACGATTCGCAGATATATTTCTTATGTTATTTCTACTGTCGCCTTTTAAAGTATTGTTGACGCTACTTCCTTCCTTTCAACTGACAATTAGTATAGGAACAATACCAATTAATTGTTAAACTGTGGAATAGTTAGAACGATTTAATTATTTATTAATCGCAATACAATATAATTATTTGTTAACTATAGTTATTTATCAAGCGACTAGTTTATAACACAATCTTATTTAAACACATAAAAGTATTTTATACACGCTTCTGTGGTGTAAAAGCAGTTTACCCAGAATTTTCCTCTTTGGATGAAAGCAGTGGACTGTTAAAAACATTTTTTAAGCGATGATTTTGATTTCATTTGCATGTTTTGTCTTACAAACCCTTTTTTAGAGTTAAACAAATTTGCATTTGCATTGTATCTATGAAAGATAAGGTGCTAGCTTAAATAATAATTTGAGTGTAATTTCCATTAAGGATGGGTTTATTAAAAATTTAAGGTAAGGACGAAAGCTTTTATAGGTATTATAAATTCATCCAATTACTACAAGGCGATGTAAATTTCATCTTGTTTACCTATCTAGTTTTACTACTCAACAAACAATCCTAATGTCATCAAGTTCTTACTAAGGAATCGTTTTCACTTCTTTACATAAGACGTTAGGAGTCGTTCAATTATCCCACAAACCTGTACTTGTAATTTATAAGAGACTCATAATATAAACAGTAAGTAAATACCCTATGCAGTAAAAGTTAATGTTTTTACAAAGGTCGCCGCGTGTTCTCAGTAGTAAAGTGTACATACATACATGGTGTGCAGTCAATTTATTGTGACGTCTTCCCATATACTAGCTTGTGTAGAGAGCACTGAAACCCGTTACGGTATTGAATAGTATCGATTTATAATTTAATACGGCGAATGGCTTTTTGTTTAGATTCATTTTCAATAACGTACTAAAGAATTGTTTAAGTCAGGCATATGGAGGTACAAAAGTAACCCTTACTACCTATACATATTATTATAAGGTCGGGGAAAAAGTCTTTTCGCATTATAGTATGTATGAACTTGTAATAAAATCTCTTTGGCTTCAAGAATCACAAATGAGTATACGGTTCATTAGGTTTATAAATATCGAGCTTTTTAATGTAGAAAAAAGATTTTATTACCAGTTCATACATACTATAACGCGAAAAGACTTATTCCCCGACCTAATAAGTTAAATTACTCCACAAAAACTTAGTGCGGTATTCCATATCAGTAATTAAATAAATAAAACATAACATATAGCCCTATCGGAGAACTAATTACTCATCACAGTTTGTCTACAATCGGTATTATAATCCTGACAAATTGTTATCATGATCAGACAATGTTAACTCAATGATCCGTGAAATACGCACTATGTATAGTAATTCAGTTAATACGAGTATCATGCTCAAGAAAGCGTGGCCAATCACAAGTGATTAATATTAACTATAAGATTAAATTATCAACTGGTTTGACTATTTCAGTACTAAAGTTTTCTCTTGCGTTTAAGGAAGAAATTATACGCAACCCCCTCTTCTAATCTAATAAGTTTACTATTAATAAACTAACTTAAAGAACTTTCACGTAAGTCTCTTTTAAATTGTAATATCATAAATAATTTCCTTATTAGCTTTAATGTTGACTAAAAAACGTTTAGGTTTAGATTCTTTAACTTGAACGCTAAACTTCAGAAGTTGGAGCGACCGGGTACGCGAGGACTAAACAGCAATTATTTGCAGTCGATACAATTGAGTAGCGATAGCTAACAAATCTAGTTAGAGTATATCAGCTTCGCCTTTAACAAATCTAGTTAGAATGCATTTAAAATTACCGGAGGAAAATAGTAATAACGAATTATGCAAGGGGTTAATTTGTCATACAGAATTAGTTGATTGTATATGGTATGGTAGGAAATCGCCCCACGGATTAAAATTGCATTCTATCGTCACTTTGTATCACGTCATCCCTTCCTAAGTAATACTCAATTGTTGTTTAATTATAATAAAAACATATAATCTTTTTATGCACTTTACAAAAAAACGCCTGCTTAAAAAGGAAAGGTGGATCAACAACAACACGAGCCGGAAGTTTGCCGTTAATTACTTATCGGCTTCTGCATCACGAAACATACCAAATTATTCGTTTATTGGCTCAAATCGATATAAATATTTACGTGTAAGTAATCGATTAATAACTGATAGCTTGTTTTCTTTTTTAATTGTATGAATATTCCACACAATCGGCACATTGTGATTTCCACTTCCTTTTTAAGAATGAAATCAGATTTTCACATATTATTGATGTATGTTGTTACTTACCCTATCTAAAAAGCTAAGTTAATTAACAAGCCTGATACGATATGATAATATTATATCTCAGTAATGGTTCAAATGAATCAAGCTAGCAATTTTCTTCGCATTTCCTCGCAACGCCTATAATAAATGTATACACGAACGCCTACTTGAATAAACATTGCAGTGAACGGAATAGAACTGCGAGAGTTTTAATGCTATCAAACTATATATGGATACATTGGATATTGTATATCTGAATCATTGAAGATAAAATGTGTGTGATGTGTGTGAAATTGTTTTTAGTTATTGTCCTATACAGTGAGTAGACATAATATTTTTTAAGATATTAAAACTGGATTAAAGTTAAAAGAGATATTTCTACAAATAAAACTTCCTTTTATTTAGCAACATTAAAATGTTAGACATTTACAAATCGCGATCATTTACAACTTGTTCAAATAGACCATAATAAAAGGTACTATAGTTCCGTCCGCTCTATTTTACATCGGTGTACTGCGTACTTAATGATAGGTTGTCGAGCCGGGCCTTTTCCTGATTCCTCAAACGAGTACTCGTACTTTAGTACCGGAAAACGCGGAAACGAGTCGGGAAGGAGAGTGAAATGCGCACACCCAGTCACCCAACCCCCGAGATAAGAAGTCAGCAATACAACTTTTTACACAACACGTATCAAGTGGCAATTAGTAGGTTTTCCTGGTCAAGCTTCTTTATCCAATTATAGACGGCAAGTTTGTAATAACAAGAAAGTATCCGGCGGTTAAACAGTTATGCTTTATATCCTCCTTATACCGCAGTACCTACTTACAAATAGTTAGAACTACGTTGTTACGGAAAGTAATAATTAAAAATATGACCTGAGCAGCAAAGATGTTTCAGGGACAGTATTCGTTTTTTTTTTACCCAGATGCAATAAAAAGTAGTTGTTATCACAATAAATTAACGTTGTTTTTTTGCTTAAAGTAAGTTGTCAATGTGAGTAATCCCCCCATAAACGTAACGAATTTTACCCCTTTTTTATAGATTCTTGTAAAAAAAACCCGTAAATACTCAGTATTATAGGCATTATTATCAACTTTACTCCTAAAAACGTAAGCGAATAAATAGCAATGCTTGCTGCTGATGACTGACACGTGTTTAAAAAACAAATATGTAAGATGGTTTTATTCGTTCATTATCCGTTGATTTATGATTGATTATCTAATTGACTGTCTGTCAGGAGAACAAAAAAATAGCAGAACAATTTCTTAAATCCATGAATATTGCATGAATGTCTGCCTCTACAATAACAGTTAAAGAGGTTTATGTCTGCTTCAGTTTAAACATCTCTCGTACCTCATTGATTGTTGAGATGAAGATTGTCCCTTCAAACGTCTAAGGCGCACATGGTTGCATTTCGATGTTTTCCTTCGCCGTTGCAATAAGTGACAATTATTTACACACAAATAGTAATGATATATGCAAATACCCACTGATTTAATTTCAATCAACAAATAATATAATTTATTACAGCCGACGTAATAAAAGCGGGTTGGAAATATCACTAAACGCAAAACCTGTGCAAAGATGCGTCGATTTAAAGAAAAAAAGGTTACGAATGAAAAACCTACAATGAACAGCAGTTCCATTCTCTACTGCTATCGACTACCGTCAACCGGCTAGCTATCGAGAAAATTTACACGAAAATCTGTTTAGCGCCTCTATCGGGCTCCTTCAGAACTATTTTGACAGTACATTTTAAATGTCGAACTTTCGATACTCGCAAGTACCGGCTGCATAGAATTGCGCTACTGTAATTAGAAATTAAAATTTTAAACTGATTTTTTTTCTTGTTTTTTTTTTCGAATACTGCGAATTAAACCCATCTTACAATGGAATCATAATCTTACAAGTATTATGAAGCCTGGATTGATTGATTTATGATTTCTTGTTTACTGTACTTGCGTGTCATAATCTACTAAATGCATATAAGCTCATTAGACGATATTGAGTAAATGTATCGTTGCACGACGTGCTCTACATTAATCTTGGCAGAAATGCTTGTTCAGTCGTAAATGTGATCTCTAACACTTTGTAGCCAATTATTTCTAGCAAAGGACTTTGTTTAAAATTCTTGCAACTTGATATTGTTGTTATTGTAGACTTTAATAGCCGAGTGCGAGGCGGACTCAGGCACGATAGGTTCCGTACTATCAATACTTACTCTTAAAGTTAATTTATTAGGACTTATTCTGTGAATATTTTATGTCGTTTATTAGTTGCCGCTATCAATATCGAGTAAAATTAAAGAAGAGCCTTAAGGGCAAAAGGAGACCCATATGATAGACTGCCTCCGCGGCGCAGTGGTTTGGGTTGCCACGCCGCTATCATTGCGTCGGGACGTCGTGGGTTCAATTCCCACTCAGGACAATTATATGTACGATCCACAAATAATTGCTTTGGGTCTGGTTGTACTTCGTGTCCGTTGTTTGTATGTCTGTAAAAGTCTTGTGTTTGTGCGGGAGTTCTTTTGTTTTAATATCACTTTTTCATAGCTTTTCAAAGTTTCGGTAGATGCCTCTTAATTATTCACGTTAGGAGAAACGCCAACAATAAAATAGACGGCATGTTTCGCTTCACCACGATACAATTTGTTTGACGAGATTCACAAATAAAAAGGCAGAGAGGCACTCTTGATCTCGGTCTCGATCTTGGTCTCGATAGTTATGACTGCTCAGTATAAGTTGGTACGTCGTATTAGTACTAGTAATTAGCTGTATCGAGTTCTGGGTTCGCCTACTATGACCCTCTTAGGTGTGGTTTAAGGGAACGGCTATTACTAGATAGACAGACATTAATTTTATAAGTATTTAGTAACCCGTAATTTCTCTGTAAGGGATACTTAAATTCTGTTAGAGGTTATGACTAGGGTGTTAAACATTTTCAAAATGTCTGACTAACAAAATAGCTTATTGTTTCAATTTAATCTCGACTGAAGGAGACCCACAGATCTATGCGACTTTTAAATATATAAACCATGCTACGCACTTTAACAAGGGGTACATGGTGTGTATAGTACAAGCGTGTGAAGCATGGAGTTGAGCTCTACATTAAAAACGATAACGTTATCTGATATAAATCTAAGTATTTTCAATAAATTATTGTATTTTAAAAAATATATCTTATCCTATATTATGCATCGGTAAATTACTATTCTTATCATCGTCACTCCACTATACTTATTTTCGTTATTTCATGTATCATTTTTATATATCCTTCAAGTTTTATTCGTAGCAGGTATCCAATTTTTATTAAAACTCAATAATTTATATTCTTTATTAAAACCATTTAATTTATTACACTAATTAGGTACCTATCCCAAATTATTGCACATCAATTAGGAAGAATACACAACGAACAATTTTGTAATAAATAACAAGCTGTAAAAATAACTCTTTACAAATAATTCATTCTTATAAAAATGCTGGACATTTTGCATTTTGTCCCATTTTACAAGAACATCATGCGTGTATTTACATGAAAATAAGTTAAACTGTGCATTATGAAGGCACGTTTGTAACAAGCCAATACTCTACTGCAAGCCAAACTAAATATGCTGTATGAATAGACTTACAATGGTCTTTGCCTGCAGTCAAGTCTTAACTAATTTGTACATATACAAAAGGTACTTATTGATTCCTATATTTACATTACCTTATTTTTTTTACATACACATTGTATAAACTACAAATCTAATATAATTTACTTATGATAATCTTTTCTTTTCGTTTCTCTCACTTTTGTTTTTTGAGAACGATGAAATAGAATCTGGCTTTTCATTTTTGTTAATCATTCTTTTTGGGTGTGAGTGGTAATTCCTTGGGTATGATGGAGGCTTCTGTTTGCCAACAGGTGGAACGTAATGGTATCCTAATGTGTATTCTGCTTCTGGGTTGTAATCTTGATGAACGACTGACTGACTGTATGTTGCGGACAGTGGATGGGAATGAACGTATGACACCTTTTCGGTTGTGGGGTTGTGAAGGTACGTCTGAGGCACCATCACCTTGTACGGCATCTGATATTTAGAATGAGGCATTGGAGTAACATAACTCACGCTCTGAACCATTCCTGAACTTTGTTTACCAGTTTTATAGTGAGTTGGCAAAACAGTGGCTATGGTGTGGTCCTTGCTTGGGTAATTTTCGCTTAGAACTAAGCCTTGATCATCTGAATCATCTTGTTGTTGCTGGTATACATAGTTCTGATGTCCGCTCACGTCTTCCTGCGTTATATGAGACTGCGCTACTTGAGAAACATAATGAGCATCTTGTTGAGCTGGTTGATTATTCTGAACATAGTATTCTTGAGAAATTACATGAGAATCTTTAGGAGATTCGTAATGAGATGGTGCTGGTGATACTGACGCTTCGTATCCGGCGGGCAATGATTGTGAGTTTCCGTCTTTAGGTACAGTGTATTCGGGAGCTGCCGAATGCGTCTCATATTGAACTTCGGCGTGAGCTTGGGGGGCTGCATATTCAGTTTCAGCATGAACCTGTGGAGCAGAGTACTCAGCCCCGGCATGTGCCTGAGAAGACGTGTAAGCGTGAGCGTCATGTGATACCGATGTTTCATATCCACTTGTAACATGTGCTGGTACCTCATACTGAACTTGGGCGCCAGTATCATGAGCACCGGCGCTGTGATCTAATGCTGCGTGGGCACTTTGTACTTCCTCTGAAGATACATGTTCGGTATGTTGTTGATAATGGGAAGAAGGTATGTAGAATTTTTGTGATGACACAGCTGATTGAGGTACATACTGGTACTGGTATTCATATTTTTGTGGTAACGATGGCTGTTTGTAAAGGGTGTGACCTTTGGGAGCGGAGTAATGGTGACGCAAGTAGCTAGAAGGATATCGAGCCATCACGGGTTGTACAGCTGAATACTGGACCCCAGAACTGTGAGACTGCGTGTATGATGGTTGCACGTAGGGGTGTGCATAATGCTGCGGTTCATACTGTGACACAGACGAACCCGCTGAGCTTCCTACTGCTTCTGATGACAACGGGCTTGAGTATGTCATAACCTGAGGTGCAAAATTATATCCAATCTTCTTAAAGTACTGATTTACTAACTCTTGCAAATTCAAACTGTTCAAGTAATTTGACAGTGGATAGTTGTGTGGTAGATTAGCGTATAGCTCAGCAGTAGGATTTGTAAGTGAAGAGCTTGGAATTCTCAGTACCAATACAGGAACAACCTTTTGCTCAATATGAGAGCTGCGTAAATGATCCTGAGTCAGACCCACATTTTGGTAATCAGGATTCTTTATGAGCTGTGTAGGATCAACCAAGTAATTTGGCATAACCGTGGGGAACTGTCCACTGAGGCCTGAGAATTGTTCACCGTTGTAGGTTGTGTAAAGAGTTGAAGGATGGGATGAGTAAGAAGTACTTCCATGTCCATGTCCAGAAGATGAAGAATGTGAAGGAGTTTTAAACTCAACCGCTGGCTTGTCGTAATGATACGCTGGCTTCTCATCCTTTACCGGGACTAATTCAAAAGCTTGAGAAGGCTGAATTTCAACACTTGTTTTGACGTGTTTTCCATTTGGTTTCTCGTAATGATGCACGGTGTGGTATGTTTGAGCATTACCAGCGGGGATATCTTCTTGGGAGTACGGGTAAATCATGAACTTGCCTTTTTCTTGAGCTGGTTTACCAAAATATGAGTAGGTATAACCGTTATTTGTTTTGTACCCATATCCGAGATTAGCGTCAATGGTTCGTTTTCCTTTAGTTTTTGTGTCTGTGTCATTAACAATCTCAATGGCAATAACGGCAGGGAAATGTCCTGGCGGAGGAAGTTTAAGTTTTTCTGTGGCTGTTTCCTCTTTAGTCTTTTTTTCTTCTTTAGGAGATTCATTTTGTATACCAAACTTTGCTTCTACATCTCTTAAAAATTTCTTCTCGTCTGCAGTTAATGTGGTGTTGGACTGTTTCTTTTCTTTTACTTCTGATTTGTATTTCTTAGGATCTGGGTCGGCGCTGATGATTGTCAGCAGGCCGCAAAACAATATCTGGAATTGAAATAATATCATATTAATAAGTGAAATAATGATCAGCGTTTTGTGCAAAATGCTCTGTTTTTTAATAATCAATACTGTATTATTAACTATCATCGCTCAAGAGAATAAATAAAAGGCGTATGAAATGAAGTTATTTCTGTAGCATGTTTACAATGATTATGATTGTTCGTCTGTAAGACGTCCCATTAACTTTACTGATTGCGTGCTAGTCTCCTCGCGCTCAAGTCTTCACTCTCTACGCGAGGTTTGCAATTAGGTAACATAAAATTATCTTTATTTCTCAGTATTCCATCACTGAGTAAATCTTTTGAAATATTATAAACAGCTGTTATAAAAATGACTGCTGACAATCGCTTTAAATAATACATCCGCATATAAATGCATACTCGCAAAACACTTTAAATTTTAAATTTGTTTCCGATAACTTTCCATTTGAGACATTTTTGAACAAATCTACTGAATATTAATTTTGACGTTTGAAATAACATTCATTTTTATCTCAATCATAAAGAACGTCGTTTTTCATTAAGAGAAATACTGGCAGTAAGCATTATCGTTCCTTATAATCTGTCGCTTGCATAACAGTGGTTTTCTCGCGCGTGCGATAGAGCGCGCGACCCGTGTGGCCCGTTGCTTTCCACGACCCCGAGGCCCGATGAGCTCGCTGATTAATTACCGACATGTTAACATAATGTGGAAGTATAATTGTAAGCTTACGCAACATTTAATTTGCGCGCTTGCGTGGCGATTCCCCACGATCTTTATTGTCAGCCGTCGGAACATTAGCGCAGACTAATTGTCAAGACACAAACTAGATGGGTATTAACAAAGTTTTACTACAACCGATGCATTAATGATGTCGCAGATTTGTAATGTTAAATCGACATATAATTGCAGTTGATATCGGGCACGTGTTAATAGAGCAATAACATTGATGGAGGCGCGTGTTCGTGCGGTCGTCGATGCAATACGAGATGAAAGTAATCGGTGTATCGTTGGAGGCATATATAAATGTGAGAGAAAGTTCTACAGTCCAGCGTCCAGCCCGCAAAGGATTACAACATCGAATAACAATACATTTCCTCGTTTCGACTTGACTCCTGTCGAGACCAGATAACTGTAATTTAGGTTCGCTGCAGATTCGTGACTCCTTTGTTTTACCCGTAAATTACTTGAAATCGAACGAAAGTAAGTGGACTTAGAAAATAGGTGTAACATTCTAAGTTATATAGGACGCTTAAGATAAGTTGTTCGACGTTGTACAAATTACGCGAGACAGTGTTAAGAACATGACAGTAAATAAGCAAAGAGCAATAGTAAAAATAGATAATGAGAATGCAAATCTTACTACTTACTATTCTGTAAAGTATAAACTTTATGTAGGAAATCTACCAGAAAATATATACGCTACAATTTAATAATCTTCTCATAATTTAAATGTAAGTGAGATGACGCTTACCTAACATCAATTAAAACTAAAATGTTCGTAAATGTCGGTAAAAACACAGAATTATAATATAACAATCTTGCCGGATGTTTCAAAAGATTATAATTCTCGTCGATACCAATCATAAACTTTATTTGTTAAACTCAGTAATCTTAAAAATTAGAATTAGATACAACCTATATTTATTTGTAGGATAAGACTAAAGTCGGTAGTATATTAAACGTGTGTAATGTGTGTATCGAATCGCGACGCGCATTCGTAAGCACTTCTCTAAACATTTCTATTCAGAATGTGCACTCAGGTCAAGACATAACTGTCTGCACCTTTGTATTATTGTCAAGTTTACAATCTAATGTTTACTGTGATAAACTACTACATCATGTACAACAAAGCTTTAGCTAACTTTTAGAATTGGAAGAGGGTAGTAGTAAAAGCATTGAATAGTCGAAAGATGCAATCGGTTGCAACTTGCAATATTCATAAGATAAAAGTTAATGACATATTCAGAATCTAAAAAACCACATCCTAAAAAATATACATTGACTGTTCTTTTTGTTTTACGAAATAATTATCTTTTGAAACGAGTACATACTTTATTTTTAAGACAAAATTATGAGTAGTAGTAATTATAACTATTATTATATTTTACATACCTCATACGGCCATAACAACTACGCCTATGATTGTGTTTGACAGTCAAATTGCTGTTAATAAAAGTTGTTCAGTAAGTAGCATCATATCATGCAACTATAATTTATTATGCGAAACCAAAACTTCTTATGTGTAGAAGTTGAACGGTCTACATCGGCCATGGCCATCGGCATAGCTTTGATTGTTTAAATAAAACTAACGAGAGGTAATAACTATTAAACCTACTTATTAATACGGGGTCAGTAGTCCATATTACAAAATTCCACAAGCTCGTAAAACATATGTTGAGATATAAACAAATATTTACGTAACGCAAAGGAAAAACGATGTTTCAACGATGCGTCACTCGATCGTAAAAAGATAATCTTCAAACGATTTCCTCGGAAATATATACATAACGATTGGAGAAAACTAGCTGGCGGATGTCTCGAACAATTATTATCTATAGATTATAACAGGCGATTACACATATACATCCATCCTTGAGGAATTTTATAAGTGTGTACTTAAATAGTAGTAACGATGAGAAAATTGTCGCTAAGATTGACTTATTGATGTGTGATTTCCTTAGTCTAGTTGATTGGTTTGTAGCATTATTAGACCAATGCTCGTAAGCTTTTGCCGTTTCAGTGCGGCTCTCTCTTTAAACTGTCAAGCATCATAAAATAGCAAAACTTTTTATCTTAACTTTTTTCAGCTACAGAATCAAAACCCTGCACAGCCTTTTTATCATTCTTATTGTCTCCTCGTCAAATAATTTTCTAAAAGTTATCCATCAACCATTCTTTAAGAAAAAAATAATTTGATCTATATGGGTCTTATCACTAGTTTATCATTGCCTTCCTACTCTAACGTCGTATTACCTATTCAATTTTAAATAACACTTTTACAAAATGCAACTTTATGTAACACGAATGTATGTCATCATATTTTCAAACACTATTTTGTGTCTGCAACCACAAAATCTAGCCACAAAAGCCCAAATGCGAATCTAACACGCGATAATGATGAAAAATGATGCAGGCATCAAAACACCATTCAAATTTTTTATTAAAGCAAATTGTAACTAGATATCGTAATAGACATTACGGACATGTTATGAGTCTTATATAAAACGGGCAATACTTCAGTGAATGATGCAACTATCTAATGGTATACTGTATAAATATGCGCATATATTTTGTTAATTCCGTTAAAAACGGAAACGTTAATCAACTTGCATCTACCGCATGTTACGTTTGCGCTTATAAAAGTATACAAATGTCTGTTTATTAGACAGTCGCTGACGTGAAAAATTATGCTGTAGGTATTCATTTGTTTACTATTTTTCGTATAGTTAATGGTCACCTAGTTTTAAAGTAAATCGAGCTGCTAGAACGAATTTGTCATGACATCACGTGTCTTATTTTAATTTAAATAACCGAAACATTAAAGTTAGTTATTTTTCATATGTAAGCGTGCTGTCATAAACACAAAGGAGATCGGCCTTAATACCAGAAAATAATTACTAAGAATTGTCTAATCCAGTTAGTGCCTCATTCATTATTTATTAACGAAAGGGTTGGACTAGCAAAGTAAAAGTATGAAGGCAATTTAGCAGTGCTAATAAACCTTTATGTCACAGATTGTCTAACTCGCTAATAGTGGGCGTGTCTATTAAATGACAAAATACATTATATGAAACACTGATGTATGGTCAAGTTTCTAATTCAAGCAGGAAATTATTATGGGCGTTACTAAATGAAAAAGCGATGACATAAGTGACATTACTGCATATTATAAGTATGTAACGCTATCATAAAATTTAATATTTCCCTCTTTTATTATTGTAAGCTGATAGAGCGTGTCGTTTTATTATAGTAAAATTAATTAATTCAATGCGAAAGTTTAGAAACTGAATCATACTTGTCATTCCGTTTGGCGCCATAAAAAAAGTAAAATTAGAAGTTTTAATTATGTATTTGTCTTTTTTCTTCACACCTTTGCAAAGTGACAATGCCGACGGTTTTTTTGTTGTAATATCAATAACCTTTTTTAAAACCCATGACTGTCCCAGTGCTGGGCAAAGGTGATCTCTCGATCGAAGAAGGGATCAGGCCCTGAGCTCTGGTGGACTCAAAACCTAATCGGTCCCTGGCCTTGTGCGGGTTATTCTACGATAGTAAATACGACTTCAAGATGACAGTCGCGTATTCATTATGAAATTTAAACTTAATTCTTGAATAAACGGATATGTTATAACAAATTACGAAAATGTTGACATAATAAACAACGTAACTTTAACCTTGGTAGTAAATGTGAAGAAAGTTTGTTAACGTCATCGGAATCCGTTTAATACGTAATAGTTACTTCATTAACATAAATATTCTTTATCGAACAACCTTCACGAGTAATGGCTGTTACTTAAATAAATTCCATGATTTTTATAAATTAATTCATCCTTATTTGGACTTAAGTTCACTTTTAACTTAACCTTTCGTGACCTTAAATGGCCTGTTGTCATAATTATCCAAAGATAAAATTAAACGTAACTCGAGGATTAAACTAGAACTATGGAATAAGAAGATGAAAAGCTCGTTTAAGTACATCTTGCACTTCGCAAGTGGATGAATGAGGCATGAAAGCGACCGCCCTAATCTAATTTTAACGCATCTTCTTTTTAGGTTTCCTGTTTCTTCAACAATTTAGCAGCTCGTATTTTTTATATTCTATGAAATATACCGCTGGAACTGCTTCAATATACTTACCTGTATTATACTAATTAAAGGCTAAAAATAGTTATGTCATTGTCAATATAAAGTTGTAACTATGAATAAATAAATATGACCTACAGACAAAAGGAAGTCATCCCAAAATAAGTTACCGGTAGTCTTGTTAGTCGTCAAGTTCAATACTTTTACTTATTTCCTCGTGGGTTATTTTAAGAAATTTCCTGGGCTTTATTTTTAAACTGTTCATTAACATTAATATTTTAAAATAAAGGTCGACCTCGTGTTTATATTTATAAGTAACAAAGTTTGTTTTTTCATAAAGCTTTATACTTCAAGATTAATTGAATTACAGAACTAATAATTTGTTAGACTGATCCCGAAATTTACCAAAGTTTGATTGCTTAGGTATTTTTCACTCCAATGAAACTTCAAATTATAGGAAACCCTCTAAAGGGTGAACGAAAATGTCCTTGAACTGCGGATATTGACATACACAAAAATATAGGTTTATATAAAACAATGGCGAATTAGTCTGTAGTAAGAAATGGAGTGGAATATGAATTGATTACATTGTAACCTATGACTCTGATTACAAGATTATCTGTGAGAACGAACTAAAGTTTACTGCAAGTGAGTAAGTATAGAACTTAACTGGAAGGGAAACAATTTTATGTATTTGCTTTTTAAATAACAAATTATTACATATGTAGGATATTTAGATATAAAAAATAAGATTTAGAACAAAAAATAAAAAAAAACTTATAGTCTAGTCTATCTGTAAATGCTAATGGAGCGTTAATACTGTAAAATCATATTGTTCAATTAAGTCTGCTTATCAACATAATTAAGCGATAATTTTATTTTTAAAACCTTTAATGTGGTTTCAACTTAATTTTAAGGAAGAGTGGTCGTTTTATGGCCCTAAACCTATGTCATTGTAAGACGGAAGTGTTTATGTTTATATTCAATTAAGGTTACATGCACAATTGCACCTCGTAACACTAACGATCATCGCTAATGACGCTCCGTATTAAGAAACTTGAACTTTACACTTGTTACTACACGATTGTATAACATAAAAAAAACATTTACCAGTGCGTATAACCGCATCTTGTCTGTGACGTCACTCGCCTCCGCACTTTCTGTCAAAAGAAAAACAAACTTATCAGATCACAGCACTCCACATCACAACACTTATCACATTCACGTCACTAGGAGGTATGAAGTACCTGTGTGTAGTCTACGGCGAGTATATGGATCGAACGGGTATATGCAAAGCAATGGTTCAGCGAAAGACAACGTTACCTTCTTTTATACCTCGGAAACATTCCCACAAGATGCGCAAGAGGCTTCGCTTGACCGAAAGCGCTCACTCGGCGGCGGCTTCGCGGCTCCGGTACAGCGCATGCGCGTGCACTCCGATCGACCAACTTGACTGCACGCTTTCACTGATCTGTCAACAACGGCTGATAATGTTCTTTATTAGCTTTTTACAGTATTGCTTTCACGAGGTGCAGTTTTTTTTTTAAATATTTGAATAATTAAGGCTGTTTTGATAAAATCTGAATGACGTTTGCAGATTATACAAATATCCTCTCACTATTTAATTCGTTCGGATTTTTTTGTTAATTAACTATTTGAATAATATATTAAGTCTCATTTCTTTGCAGTGGCTATATCAAAACAAGTGCAAGTCAATCTTGCGTACACATCAATCCAAGAATGGTGAAATGATTCACTTATAAACCGGTGAAGTTGAAAGGTTTCACTTTTGCTTACCGGTTTATCAAAAGTCATTTAAGGACCTTTACTAGTACGAGTATGGCATTCCTGAAATACAACTTACTTATGTAAGAAATTTGTTACAAAATCAATCAAAAATTGTATTATTATTGGATAAGGAAATCGTTTTAAGATTCAACGTATTTTTTTCTGTTGTCGCCATTTTTATTTCTAATGCTGATATTTCAAAGTGCGCCCATTCGTTAAGAGAACGTACAATAGGTGGCAGACAGAAGCGCTTTCGATTTATTTGCATACAGCCAGTAGTTAGGCTGAACGCGCGACGCTCTTGTGCCCAAAAATGTTTTGTTTACTAAAAACAATACCCAAAAATTATATAAGTAAGTACTAGCTTATATAATTTACAAGGTACACGAACTTATCTTTGTAACATATATGATTCACTACTTTTTAGATTGTTTTGTGATGTACTTCATAAAACGAGCATTGCAGTAAACGTAAAACGACAGCAAAGCTATGTTTATGAAAAAAAATAGTCCAAAAGTCTCTATAAAGAAAACATCTCTTAAAGCTATCGAATATATACCACGAATATACGATGATAAATGTAGAATTAATTAAAAAATGATTTATTTCGAAAGGTACAGTCGTCAATCATAAGTCATGTCATGTTTTTCTCACCGCTTCCTTATCATTTCACTTACCTTTACATGGGAAAATCTATCTATTGTTTAGTTTTCAGGCCACCACTATCCACACATATAAACGTAAAACAAATTTTAGTTCTGAACGACAGCGTATTTTTTGAGAAAAAAGCGTGTTTATTTTACATTTGAAGGTGTTCCAAATTAAGAATGGTTTGAATCTCCAGTAACACAATTAAATACGCCTGAAAAATGTATATCCCCCAATAATATTATACAATTATATCTGTCATGAAATTCTGTATGTCAACATTCAAAACCCGAAGTCATACATACGCCCTTTTATTTCACACAATTTAAAGACGGGTTGAGTCGCATAGGTCAGCTAGTGATAAACATAACTTCATAACGTAAAAGTAATGTTACGATAAACACAGCCTGGACTGTTTCATACGCAATCCTCAACGCAAGACAGTAAACTCTCTTCATAAGGGTCGGTTCTCATCTGACGGAAGATGCGTCGGGCACAGTTTAATAAGTACCTATGGGCTTTGCACCGACGCATCGTAGGTTGAGTATGAACGGTCAAGTGTTTTTCTTTAGGTAAATTTGTCTGTTCTAGCGTTGCGCGATAATATGCGACGTATATTCCGTCAAATATGTACTGACCCTAAACGTAACATAACATTTCCACCATTATCGAAAGTAAACATTAAAGTGTGTTAACCATTAAGCACATGTAACGTTACGACTTGTTAAACGAAAACTAATAAGTATTGATTAACTGCTTTAAGCTTAGTAACTCATAATCCCACTGACATATATATTAGAAATGTCTGCACAAAATACACTAGCTATTAGTTAAAATACTTGTATAATTTATATGAAAAGTCATGAGCCATAAGTATTGTTAAGTATATGTTATATTTCCTTGTTATGTCTTGAAAAGCTTAAAAGCCAACCCATTGCTATCTTAATATCAGGCATTCAAAATAACAGACTTGGATGTTATGTACTTACTACCTCATAAAGTTTTGCTGATAATCATTATAATTACTAAAACGTAAGGAAAAAATGCGTTTCATTTCACTGGTTGTGAAGTAAGGAATTATAGAAATGAACCATTACCCAACATCCGTCTTTATTTAAAGATTATGTGGGAGTAAGGTATATATGAGTACTTGCATGCAATAATTACTTATTAGAACATTTGAAAAGACAGTTAATTAAACACTAATGAGTATTTTCATTTGCAACATCAAACTATTCGATGAGTACAATCGAGAATCCATTTGGTAAGTTCATATCTGTGTATCACTTAAGCAATCACTCAGTACATTGAAGACCCAGGAAATTGTGAAACTCATCAACTCAAACGCGTATCACTTTCGGTTTGTACTGATCTCGTATTTAACATTTTAGTAAAACAACCTTGATGTTCAATAATATCTGTATTGAATCGAATGTGTGTATTTCGTCACGCTAAACCAAATTGCACGAAATAATTGGCTCAATTTGACTCGGTCCTAAATGTATAGCTTGCAAACTTATTAAGCTTAACTGATGATCGGCAAAGCGTATTTCCTAATTGCAATTTTTATTGCGGATTATAATGATTGATTTGATTGGAAGACTAAATGTTTTTTTTTACTGACGAAAGCCGATAGAAATATGGCAATTTTTGCATTCCTTAATACATGTAGTGAGCATTTTACAAAATTACTGCACAAATTATGTATTCAGTTCTTGTAACTCAAAACAATCTTCGCACAATTTCCGCGAACATAATTGCAAGTATAATTGTTTTAATTCGGTTTTCGTAATCTCTTACTTTTATTAATTACTGCAATTATACAAAAAAGTAAATTTTGTTTTACGTGATAATACATAATGTATTTTGTAACATGTTTCATCGCTTTGTTCTGAGATGTTTATTACATTTAGAGCAGTTACATCGCGATGCACATCATTTTGTAAAGTATGTGCGATCTCTGTACATACCTATAGTGTCGTCATTCATCTTGTTGCGTTATTATGTCTGAAGTTTCATAACGTGGACCGAGTGTAACGAATTCCATTTTGTGCATCAATAATATATCTTTTCAAAAAAACTAGTGCAATTTTTTGCAAGCATACCTCTCATTGTTTATGTTCGAACACGCCAGGTTTCTAAAGCATTATTAAGTAATTACGTTATAACAAAATAGAATCATAAAAACTTTATTTTGATTGTATACATCACAATGTAACCGTGTATTAAATCTGTGCAACAAATTCAGTTACATAGATTTAGTCGAAGGCATTTATTTACATCACGCAACAGTTCCGCCGTGATACATTCGGTCATAATGTAAATTCAGAAACAATGGCGGGAATCCGACCGTTTGTAATGATGATATGGCAGAGAAAAGTGACAGTTTCGCGTTAGAAATTAAGTGAACTTACGCAACACTAAAACAATTAACTCGTTAGAGACTTTATAATTATATAAAATTGTGAGTAAAATTGCTTTTTCAGACAATGTACCTCGTAAACGTGATAAGAAAAATTTGTTGAACAAATGACGCTTTACATAAACGGAGATTCCGATGCTATTCAAATGAGCTCATTACATAGTTGTTTCAATAAACTATGATTCCGGTTCGGAATGTATTATCGTTGTGGAGATGTTTAGAAATAAGTTCCGTAGTTAGTATGCATCGCAAATGAGAGATGATGTCAAGATGTCTTATCCGCATTAATCTCAATGCTGTGCGTTTTTGTAACATTTTCTTCACTTACATAACATTGCATGATGATGTTTTTTTCTAGGTTGTACGAGTGGCAATAGCTCGGACTGTTTAATGTCCGCGATGGCCAACTGAGTATGCTATCAGAAAGCCAAAATGCGTTGCCAGCTTAATATTATCGTCCGACACTAAAATTATAATTGATGCAGAATTAATATCTGAATTACATCATGTTGGTCATATATTTCGGCTAAAGTTCATCTTAGCAATGCTAAATAATCTAAAAATAGAAACAACATCTACATTTTATTATAACGTAAATATAATATTGTTTATGCTACTGTAAAGGATTTTTACGTAATAAGAAGGCGCTATACAAATACATGACTGGATAATAAATTATGTATAAACTTATTGAAATTAAACTCCAGTGTATTTAAAGATAAAATAAAATGATCTCGGTTTAAAAAATATTAATGTCAAAATCTTGATCGTGTAAATTCGTGAGCTGAAATTATTTATCACCTATGTTCAATTTATCACCTTTAATTAATTGAACATAGGAGAAAAAGAAGCTAACATTAATTGTTCTAAACAAATAATGCTAGTGCCTGTTTTTAGAAATACAAGCCAAAGCGTAAATTGAATGCCTTTTCTCCGCAATTATGTTATTTACTTGTCTAAATCGTAACGGTCGGTTAGCATTTACAATTAACAATAGAATTTACTTACTTTCCTCTATAATAAAATAAACAAGAGACCAACAAATATTTAATAATATAATACACGGATGCACATCAACGATGTATAAGAAATTAGTAACAACGAATTTCATAAGATTATTTTGGTGTATCTGCCTACCCTTATGGGAAATGGACTAAATAACCTAAAAGTTATTAAGAAAATAGTTAATACATGAATGCAAATCAACATCTATAACCACTTTAAAGTCTAATTAAATATCCATCAAAGCATGCTCTATTTAAATCACCTATCAACACATCGGTATTACTTAATACACTGATGAAATCGAAAGAAATTATGACCTTAGACGTTCATTAAATCATAAGTAAGTAACAAAGAAGATCTCATGATAGATAGAGTACTTAGACAACTGCTGAGAAACAGCGACTATTCAAATAAGAACTATAATGCAAATGAATATGGTTGATTTTCCGTAATTTTATTTGGAGAACAAAATTTAATGGTTGAGCATAATAGAATAGAATATTATTGTTCTGCACGTGACTGACGGATTATTAGGAGAAATCTAATAACATTATTTTTTCGTGTTAGCAGTTTAACGTCTTTGGCGTTCATAATGTACGAAATGTTTGCACATTATCAGGTAATTTAAGTTTCATGCATTATTTTCTCCATACTATATGCAATATGAAATTCATTAGTTCTGCAATCAAAGGATTGCAGAAGATAACTAACGTATTCGAGACCGCTGTACTAGTGCAATAAATTGCAATAATTAAAATTTAATCAACATTAACATTGCA
Source organism: Anticarsia gemmatalis (assembly GCF_050436995.1). Taxonomy (NCBI): domain Eukaryota; kingdom Metazoa; phylum Arthropoda; class Insecta; order Lepidoptera; family Erebidae; genus Anticarsia; species Anticarsia gemmatalis. Next base: position 5,058,288 of record NC_134756.1, on the reverse strand, counting down.
ATTCAGTAAGCAATTTACACTTAAGAACAGTTATTGCTAACGCCAAAGGTGTGATATGGTTCTTTCAGAAATTATACAAGCAGACATCTAATAGCCAATTAATGTATTATACGTAATAAACACTTAATTTTCTATGCCTCCTGCCAATTCCTGAAGAAGGTCATCTGCGTTACGGCTACAGGCTTTTAGTGAATAGTATTTTGAAAGTAAGCATAACCTCTGACTTCGGCAAAAAGCTCAACTATTGTTATATCACAAAATTAATGTTGAACATATCCACACACGTTTGGTAACGCAATATTTGTGTTTTTTTTTGCCTACATCTAATTTATCATCTGCTCCTGCCCGATGTGTTATGATAAACAACCTGAGATTATATTTACATAATTTTCGCATGTTTATACTAATTTTGAGGATATTTTAATACAAATTTGTTTGACACGGCCCTTGTGACCGTCATTCCATTAATATATGTATATTGATATTTAACTTTAGGCCTATTAAGCAATCAATATAAATTCTACGCTAAATCTTACGCTTCTAATTTCTTAATTAAATTATAGATTGAAGCATAAATTGATTATTTAGAAAAGATAAGATGTTAAAGAATTTTGATTATTATTAAGTAACTTGACATTTGACAATGAAAGTAATTATGCAATTAATATTATAAACATTATTGTAAGTTGAAATGCTAATGGAATTGGCTGATAAAATGATTAAAAGCCGGAAGATTGAACCTACTCTCTCGTAAATAAACAAACGACATAATAATTCACACATAAGTAAGGATACAAAAGCTGTGTTAATAAATAACTAATGTCTATACAAATGTAACACAGACACTTGATTTCCGTCGCATGAGGCACCAGGATACAGAGATATAGACAGAGACGTATATTTTAAATGTCGTTGCCTTTCTCTAACCACATCGAATTAACTCTATTGGCAATCGGATTTTAGTATCTATACTTAAAACAAAGATAGTATGTAGGTATGTATGTACGTATTCTATAGAACCATATAGGCTTCTCCGGCTGAGACACTTAAATCATTGGAGTGTTTTCTAGCTCCTGTACTTTCCTCCCTAAAAAGGGCGGCAGGAATGGCTAAGGAAATTTTCTCTAGTAAAAAATGTATTCTATTCAATTAAGATGCCTACTATATCTCATTTACGCTATTATTCGTATACGATTAACGAAAGGTAAGCACAGAAGGTAAGGCGTTAAAGTTCAAGCACCTTCGCAAACATCTAAACACGAGACGAATAATGATTTTCACTGATAATGTGAGAACACTGATGAATTAATTTCAAAGCAACAAATAATAACATTCATTTGCATTCAATATCAAACCTTCGCCGTAGGTCAAAAGTCTCGCTGCTAAACGACTACCGCTTCTACTATTTGCATACAAGAACTCACTATAAAAACGGTGATAATGAACACTTGTAATATTCATCTTGCTAACGAGATGCTGACATTACTATGAGGAAGACAGTCGGGGTATTGTACTAGAGAGTATTGTAGACGACCTAGGTACAATGTATAATGAGTGGGCGGAAGCTTTTCAAAAGAAGATTATCTTTATTTTGACATATACTTGGCCTAGTTACCTAGTAATAAACAACAATATTACTTACACAACTAACAAAGAACATGTTGATTACAATTATTATCCTTAATGATAATACAGGATTTATCTAAAGGTCTCTCGTACTATACCTACTTATTCAAGTTATAGTTTCTGATTTCTTTGTGTGGTACTTTAAGCATCTTAATAAAAATATACCAATAGAAAAACAATATTCTAATGACGACAAAACTTACCCTAATCACGAACTTTACCTTAGGTCTCTTCTACAAATTCAGTTTTCGATATTAAAATTCAAATTTAAGGGTAAAAACATTTCTAAGATAATATGTTTATAGTGTCTGCAACCTTTCAGTTACTAATAAAGAATACCTATATAGAATTCAATTACTGAATGCAGGCCATTTAGAGTAATTGATCAAAATAGACAGTTTAGAAGATGTAATGGATTTCCTTCAATGTTTTGAACCACGGTTTCGTGTAACCAGCACATACTTACGGTGTTAAGCAATCAGTAACTCACACCATAAATTATAACGTGTACGAAGATACAGATCGTACAGCAACCACTCATGAAATCGCTCATCTTAAGCAATGATACGCTACTTACCATCCACGTGGCTCCGAGCGTGACCGCGTTTGACTTGAACTCATCTCTATGTTAAATTGATGATTCTTGCTCCAAATATCAAAGGGAAAAGTTTCTTTGTGTAATTATGATATACTAATTAAATACAGCTTCTTCTTTTAAATAAAACAACGGGAGATAGATGGTATCATTAGTATTTTAATTTCGTCGCCCGCGGTGATATGGTTATGTTTTAATAAGGTGAATAAGGTGTTAGATTACTCGGAGAATCGTCTTCGAAACCACACGTATGAAATAGGGTTTCCTCATATGTTTTACGCAGTTTGAAACCACATAATGTTTTGAACACTATCACTGATAAAGATTTAAGAATTAAACCTAATATATTTTCGAAATCTTATATACAAATTGCAACTTTAAAACTCAACTTTCACGTTCAAACTTATTTGCTGATTTAATTTTATTTCGTTCACAATGACAAGTCAGTCTCAGTGTGGTCTAACTTGAATTTTATGATCTTTTACATACATTTGGTCGTAAAAGAGAGAGTACAAGTAATTCAATAAAATATGACCGTTTATAAATATGTTGCTAAGTTAATGCATTCATTTTGAGACGAGACTTTCGATAAGTCAGCTTAAATTGCAACTGCACAATGTTTTGACAAGGCATTCCGTGCCTTGTACACCATGAAATAGAAGGTATTATTGCTTGTAGAGCTAAATATAATTTTATTGCTCGTATTGGCTGTACGTGAACCTATTTAATACAGCTTAAATTCATACTGTATCATTCTTATGTTCAGTCGTCGATGTTAACTTTTAGATTTATTTTTAATGCGTTAAAATGCGAGAATAATAATATGTTTTTTTCTGAAAATATATAAATTATACTTACTTTAACATGAGTCTCAGTTTGTTTTTAATTGTAATTGAACATTTAATAAAAATAATTTTCAATTACGTTATAATCTGTATTTTATTATTTTTAAACATTTAAATAATATGATTTACGAGTAAGTAAAGTTCAAAACAAACTGTATTACAGTCTACCTCGGTGATTCTTGTGAGTTCGGTTCCAACTAAATTTTTTTGATTATTTTACATGGGTTTGTTATTAAATTCATTCCAAGATTAGACTTTAGTCATTCTATAATTATGAAAGGGAATCGTAACTGTTTATAATTTTATATTTATAATATTTATATAATTATACGCGCGTTACCTTTACGTTTTCCACGTACAGCAATCATAATTAGAAATCTCGCCGAACACTCGTAAATATTTTAACATATAATTAGATCTGTTTAAATAAATAGTCATTTAACATTGCATCACCAGTAGTGAGATAATTTACGTAAACATATAATTGAATATTATTGCATAATTACAATTATGAGAGAGTGAAACTATTTTCATAAGGTGTAATGAATTGCAGAACTTATTCTTTAAGTTCCTCGTCCGCTATTAAGACTGCCTCATTTTGATATAAATCTATTTAGTAGTTTTTGCTAGCTTATTTCATTTGGTGTTTGTAGCACGGTATATTATTATGGTGAGGCAATACATATTTATCAGATTAAAAATTGAATCTTATTGAACCTGAATTTTCAATGCTATTAACTCACATACTTCTAATTGTTATAATGATAATATTATCAATTTTGAAGGTACTTTACGTACAAAGGCCTACGCATAACTTGATACAACCAAAGCTTATACATAAATCACGACTGATTTAAACATTATCACATTTGCCACGCCATCTCAGACAGCAATCTAAATTCAGATACTATGATCGAAACGATAATACGACAGCTCGTTTTCATTCACCTAGCCAATAAATAAATCACATAAAATAGAAATATCAATAAAAACCTGTCTACGGACTAACAAAGCATTGAACTACTTTCATACTTTCGTGAGTTCAGGACAATGGCCTGAGATGCTCCGGTGACCGATAAAACATGCAACGAACTACTTACCACATGCATCGAGCCGTGCGTTTGATGATATCATTACAATAAACGTGTACTGATCAATATCTTTGCACTGAAAGTGTTTGCAGAAAGTTGTATAAGAACTACAATTATACCTGCCTCTTCATATAGTACCTACATTTATTTAAAGACAGCTAAAGTAAGCGTGTGAGTTGAACAAAAATAAAACGCAATAAAATACTTAAACTGTGTTTAATATGAAATGAGTACCTACTCGCCTACACTTTACAAATTAATAAGCAAATACGCTAATTGTCATAAATGATGAAAACAGTTAGTAAGTTTACCGCTTTGTCAGATCTTGTGCCTGATCATATAGCCAACAGGATGTAGAGTCTAGCATAAAAGATTTTGAAATCAATAAACACTAAACGAATGTAGATTTCAATGCCATGAAGGATTAATCATCGTAAAAAATTAAATTACAGGCCAACGAACGTAAGCTTAAAAAAAAATATTTAAACAAAGCTCTCTGAACTACATCATAAAATTTTACTAGTTTCAAATCAAAGGATTCGAATCAATTTCCACGCGTAATTATTATTGCACTAGCAAAAGAATCAATGAACAGTGCAGAATGTTGTAATTAGATTTTCAAGTGCAAACGTATAAATCAATGATCATTATTATCATCGTGGGTATTTAAGAAAAAACAATGTTGGAAAATCGTTAAAACATCATTCGAAATATGTTTATGTCAACGACTCATAAACATTTTATCTTTTTCAGCTGGCTTATTGATCTTGTAACTTGTATGTTACATATCGTTCTACAAATGATAGGCTTGAAAAACTATTGTAATACGAAAAGAGAAATATTCTAAAAGTATTGATGTTCCTATGATAACATTGACATGAATTACAGTCAAAATCAAGATTTGTAAATACCTATCCGTATTTTAAATACATAATCTGAATTGCAAATCAGTACTAACCTAACCTAAGAATCGTTAGTTGACCATTACCATTATCAAACCTACACGTAATCAACGAAAGAGACTATAATTTTATAATAAGCACCTGATGAGTTAAAAAAAATATCTATGAGGTCAGTTCCCGACCTTCCGATGTAGTCGCTGATAAAGAACAGTTCTGATGTTCAATTTTATGATCTGTATCTATTGCTTGCAGAAAACCATTTTATCTATCCATTTCATTTAGTGAGGTGGCTATGTCGAGAACAGGCTGAAACGGAGGTGAGACGGTGATGAAGCCGGCAGCGAATATGCGGTAAAACCGCCGCCAGGCCCTTAACCATTATTAATTTATTGGCGTTTCTTATGTATTAATTTATTATTTAAACATCATTTCCTCACATTATTAATTAGTTTGAATATTTTAAAGAATTTACGTCGAATACCGAATTATTTCTACTTTCTCTAAGAGTGCAATAAAACTTACTTTGACGTATTTCTCTTATTAACATAACGTTGTATACAATGTGAATTAATCAAAAAGATCATAGTGTCATGGTACAATTGGGTAAAATTCACAATTTTGTTGCCCATAATAAATTTGATGTCCATAATTTGTCTTAACTGATAAAGTCGTAAGCGCTTACTAAATACTGTAGCTGCATTAAACGTTAGCTCAGATTTATTCATCAGGGGAGCATTATCTTTGCCTCGAGATAACTCAACAAGAATTCAATCGAACCGGTTTCATAATTTTTAATCAAATAAATAATGCATAATATTCATAATAGGCATAATGTAGTCGCATCTCTTCATCTTATAGATAATACTGAAGCTATATTTAACTAATTTATGATGCAAGATTAGTTAAATATAGCTGCAGAGAGAGCAACGTCTCAAGAGGCATGTTTTGACATCGAAATTAACATATTTGTACCGAATGACTTTAGGTTCATGGTAACTTATGTAATGTCTAATTAGTTCCTCATTCTCTCAACCTATTCGCCTCATTGTCATTATATAATCCTAATAGGCGTTTATAATTGTATCCGGCAATGCGTGGAGTAATAAAAGTAATGGGCATAATTTTATGTTACGAGCTACTTAATAAAATTATTTATGCACTAGCTTTCGCTAATTCTATTAGCTATTTTGTGAACTCTAAATAAGTTGCCTTTTTTCAAAGATTCGTAATCCCCACAAGTCATGTTTGCAAGATTTAGGTAACTTAGAATGGCTATAATATAAGCAACGCTCATCAAAATAACGTTATTCTAAGTTTTGATAACAGTTCACTGGATATCAATTTGAGAAAAATAATGCCAGTTCATTATTCTCAAATAACAGTGTCTTCAGATGATGTAAATTTTTGCGCGTTAGCAATTTTCGCAATAAATGCTGCACACCAAATTCCAATTGTATTGCGAACTAAAACATAGTGTGATGTAAGAATCAACGCTCAGTCAGCGGCCAGACGATACGCACGATAATCGTCCCAGCTTTTCACTTTTTCTCAGATGAGGCATCTCATTTTGTTTAGCATGCATGAATTCGGGTGTAATAACCGCCGCGCAATGAAATATTTATGAGCATGTGTTTGTGCGATCTCACTTTATTGTCACACCACGCAGCTTATGTAATGTTGTTCCATTTACAACGACGAACACATACGTATTTATTCATAGGAGTTATGATTTATAATGGGAAATTTGCGTGTCAACGCTTTATGGATGCGCGTCATCAATTTTGTTCTCCACACCTCGTATGAATGAGATGGTAGATATAGCCCGACAACTGAGTAGAGAGCAACTTAAATGCAAGGTACACGGATGGCGGAGGTAAGAAAAAATCAACAATTAGAAGATCAGTAACCCACTTATGCATCTGACAATGGGCTGTTTGATACAACTTCTTTACTTTAGAAATGCACAGAAATCTTAATTATAATCTATATAAATGTTGCATGCCAAGTCTATTTTGCTAAATTGTCGGACTATACCTACATAAGCAAAAGTTAGACAGTGATCTAAGTTAATCCTTGACCACAAATTTCGCACAAGTATTTAGATCACTATGTTTGTATAAAGGCTATAAAATGCTATTACAAAACGTACACTTTTACTTTATTTATCATCTGTATTATATAATGTTTGCGTTATATTTTATAGTCTTGTTAGAAGGAAGTGTGAATTTTATAGCTTAGGCGTGAGCCACTTGAAATCAACGCTAGTCCTGTGAGATCTTGGCAATTAGCGGGGATTGGATCTGTCACACGCAGTAATCGTTTCATCAAGCTACTGAAAATAGTGCAGTAGAATATAGCTTAAGCTGTGCAAAGAAAGAAGGAGCTATAACATTAAATGATCGTACTTCTATATTTATTTAATTATCGGCCTCTGGCTTTTATTTAATTACATATTTATATCTGCTTTTATTTTACTATTAGTTCACCGAAGACCATAATCACATACCATTAAATCACATCGCGAAGAATCACATACCATTGAACAATAATCTTTAGATTTCCCGATTTACTTATTATTAACACGCTTCTTTACGCCGCAAATAAAATGCAATTAAGTGGTATAAAAAACCAATGATTCATTTAAATTTAATTTTCAATACAAATAATTTTACAATAGATTCTATATTTTTTTAGGTTTATTTACTATGATTAATTAGACAATCATCGATCATTAAAATCAATGGATACGATTAATGAGCAGTCAATTATTTCTATCAATGAATTGCCTTATCGTCCGTTTGACCGATTGGCACAGTTTGGAAATAGGCATATTATATAACATATCATAAATCTTATATAACATAATAAAATAAATTACATTTGGATGCCGAGCACCTGCCAGATATACGACCGAGTCTAGTTCAAAGGTTACGATACTCTTTACCTATGAACACGAAGTTATTCGTTAAATTAAAATGTTATCTCTGACATTAGAACTCGGAAATGTTTAAGATTTTGACTTATTAATCTAGTATCCTGCGGTAATGGAGAGAATAAAAAGAGTCGTGTGTATTGGAATAGAACTATTAGACCTAATTTGTATTTTTTGGTTGAGATTTGTTGACAATCATAACTAATCTTACTAATTACATTACTTTAACGTTATATAAAACAAGATCCCAAAAAACTTAGATATGAACTCTGACACTCATGGCTTTCAACTTTCAACCTCAATGTATAAAATTAATGTTTCGGCAGACTTTATTTTCTACATTTGCATCTAAAGCAGAATGCATATAACGTAAGACTTTTAATTTTACACAAATAGTTGTTTCGGGTTGGTTCTGGTTGTGCTTTATTTCCGTTGTTTGTATGTGTGTAAAAATCCCCGTGACACAAGAGCAAATCTCAGTGCGGGAGTTGTCTTTTTAAAAAAAATACATATTTTTTACTCCATGGAAACTATTGAATATATCTGCAATCGTTTCCATGAAGATAAATAGAGACTACGGAACACTGCTTACGATATCGTTAAACGCGCTTCATTTGCACTCATAACTACTATTTCTGCCATTGTGACCGCATTTTTGCGACATCCGCTACATAATGTGTGCAGAATTTTATTTGTACATATTAACTAAATTAAGTAGTTCATTAGCAATCGTTTTAGGTAATGTTTGTATGGAAAGCTGAACTTAATATCGCCCACTTAGGAGCCGACGTAACATCTCATGCTCATTGAGTGTTGTTTTTCTTTCTACTTATTTTATAACCACGTTATTGGTGTAACGTTAAATTACAGAGTTTATCACTGGCGACTGCTTATGTTTGTTACCTAAAATTTACACCTTTAAACCAATTAATATTAGATGATTATACATAACGATTTCAATAAAGACGTTCTTTTTCAATTACAAAGCTTATTTGAAACTTACATATAAATATACAAACTATAACTGCATACTAACTTAAATAATGCCGAGATATCTATAGTATGATCTAACTACATACGGCTACCGTAGTCGTTTTGGATATTACACACAATATTTCAATACAGATTATTGACTTAACCAAAGTTGCAACGTAACGCCCTCAAGTTGTGAAGACACGAACTTCTATACGTTACCAACACCAAGGAAAGTAAATAAACTAACTTTCAACTAACAACCAGTTTCAATAACTTACCTTGCCTAACCTAGTAGTTTACATAAAGCTACACTATTGCCATCTACCGGTAGCTTGCAGAAACTGTACAGTAAAATCGTTGATACTTTTCTCAAAGTGAAAGGCTTTTGGAGAATGTTTGGTGGACACTCTATGTTTATGTACAAAATGTTTCGCCAATTTGCGATAGATGGCGATGTTTTAAAATACCAAAAAAGCTAGTCACAATTTCAGTATCTATCTTCTCACCTTTATTGTAAAAGTTTATGAAACAATGCAGTTACATTTCTAAGATTCTAAGATCTAATTTACATCTCAATGTAAGAATAGTGATATTTCACAAGTCTGTAGCTCATTTTTACTATTAATACATAACAAAAAGTATAATTTGCAAATATAAATTACGAAAGAAATCCTATTGTGATCGAAATAAAGTCATTATCGGCAGATCAACGAAAATTATTATATCCATGAATGTTACAATTCTATACAATTCTTATACAAATTATACATCTAATACTTGCAGGTGATTTCAAAATGATATAAATTATCACAAAGAAGCAATTACTTTTAACGTATTGTTTCAATTTTTTCTTGCATAACTTCTTCGTCGTTATGTTGTTCTGTGGGCGCTCATTTCTCAATGATAGATTAGTCTAGACGCCTGAATAGAAACTAGCCTTAATGTAATCAATATATACCTTTAGTTAATAAACATAACCGAAGTAAAAGGTCAGTTAAACTGCAATAAATCATCAGACTAAAATAATCTTATCTTAATTCAATAGACGTGCGATCTTTTGTATTGTTAAGAAGTTTATTTCTTTCTTATTGACTTTAATTTCAATTTTTCAATTGCTCAATTTGTCTTTTATAGCATAAAATCTATTTGACTAGAGCCACTTCTCTAGTAAATGTTTCTTCTTTAACATATTTTGCAGAATCAGCTTGATACTCACATCTTTCAAATTTGTGTAATTTTATACCAAGTAATAAGTGTATGATAATATCTACTAATATGAGAGATTTGTTGTATCTATTCGATTGTCAGTCCATAAGTCTCCTGCCGTGTCACAAGCAAACGTGTCTACCCACAAAACTTCTCTGTGCCATTGGTCCTTAACTTTTTTGTTACCTTGCTACGGCTTTCCAAGCCTTACAATTATCTCCTTACAATTTAATTTGTGTAAATTGCTACCGCTCAATTGAGGTTTCTGTGTGAAAAACGAAATAATCTCGGTCCGCATACATAACCATAATTTTATTTGGATCAACATTACTTAGGCAGGCGTTTCTGCGTTCCCATAGCCTCATACATATTTACTACCATATGGTCCTTAGTCCATACATTACCCAAAGAAGTTGTGTTATTATTTTTCTTTCAGCCGTCGCCGCCGCGTTGCCGTATTTGCTAAGATCTAAATAATTTGGCTGGTTTTTTAACTGGCTCTACTTTCTGATTTAGCTTAATAAATTGTAACCTTGCTAATTTTCTGTTTCCATATAACAGTGTGGTCATAATAGTTTACTTTTTTGTATTGAAATTAGATGTAATGTTATAAATCATATATTATGTAATATTCTTACAAGACTTTTAGGTACCTCAAACTTTAAAGTCTAAACATTTTAATGCAGGTAAAATAAATAAATAAATATTGTTGGACAACTCACACACGGTCATTTGATTCCAAACGAAGCAGAGCTTGTACTATGGTAACCAAATAACTGATAAACATACTTATATACTTCTAAATACATACTTATATAGATACATTAACATCCAGGCTCGGAACAAATACTCGTGCTCATCACACAAAGATTTGTCCCGGGTGGGATTCGAACCCACCACACGCCGCGCTACGGTTGTTGCGGCGAGGTGACCGCTTAAACCACTGCGCCAAACGTGCAGTTAAATTGTTTTTTAATTACTTACCAATGAAACAGTAACATAAAAAGCTGAAGATAAATGTTTATGCAGACAGCTTCAATAGGCAGCAATCAAAATATTAACGCCTAGATATCGTTATCCATTTAATGGATCGTGACTGTATAGACAGACCGTTAGTCAAATGAATAGCTAGAACTCATTAGACATGAGAATTACACTCGCTGACTGACAGGTCTAACTTTAATTATTATTTCTTTTGTTTATATGTATTTATGTAATCAACGCCTAGGCAAATAGTAATATATTATTTTATTATGTGGGCTAATATTTGTATGAGTCATTGAATAACAGCGCATGTGGCGCAATGGTTGTGGTCACCGCGCCTCTGCACTGAGTGTCGTGGGTTCGATTACATCATGAAAAAAATGGAGCGAACTATAAATTATCATTTTAGGTGCAGTCGTGCTTTTTGTCCTTTTCTTACTTGAATGTGTAAGATCCTCAAAATCAATTTCGCAGAAGCCTGTGTATCTACATATAATCTTTCTTTATATATATATAAGTGCCTAATATATGTACTCCAACTGTTATTATTATTGGCCAGCTTGACTCGAAAGCTTCATTGTTAACGCTATTTCAATCATTCTGATATCTAAATAACAAAATAGATAAAATCTCAAACTAGACTACTCAGAATTACCAGTACTTGTGTTCTAGAAAAAACTATTAAAATCAAATCCAACGCATTATTAAGAAACTAACAATTAACCCTGCCTGTTAAGCTGTGTAAGTAGTGAGTCGACAAATCTAATCCGATATCTCAAATGTCGCATTCCCTTGCATGCATAATGGAGCATGTTATCCATTAACTGCGATTAGCAGCCGTGATCCTATAACAACTTTATAATACAATAGTATTACGAATATAGTACTATCAATCTAAGTCTAACTTGAAAACTTACTACCCTAGACAGCAGATCGTAAACTTTTCAAAGCTAATTAGCAGTGACTTTTGTACCATTAATCGATTTGTGTAGGCATTCATTAAAAGTAGGTACTTAATTTATAATCTCTCTGCGCTTTCTAAGACATTTTACAGCAGTAATTATTTCAATTAATAACAGCTTGTGACGAACTTGACATAACTTTTGACAAGCATTACTAAAGAAAAAAGAATTGACAGCGTCGAGCACTGATGATCGCAATTAAGTTAATTGTAGTCTTGCGATTCATCAAGTGTAGTAGAAATTTTAGGTTATGCTCTGCAGGATCATAAAACATCGAATCAATCTCAGGATGCCTCACTTAATGTTGAAGCTGCGTAAATAAGTTCGGGGTGAATAAAAGAAAAATGTTCAATAGTTAACAATTTATTATAAATAACAATACAAAACGGATAAAATACTGACCATTCAAATTAGTTCTTCGTAAACAATATTCGTTTTAAACATTTTAATGTCAATCTTATTGAAATAACGCGACTTTTAAATTACAACTGTATAATACACATTTATTTGTCATAACTTACTCACGCTTGCTAACGTTTTCTAATACCTTTCGGACTCTGAATCACACAACATTAACACCTATAATAATGATATTTACTAAGCTAACCTATAACTACTTAAAGTACGTATGTATACTGCATCTTTCAGTCATTGGGTTATTTGTGTGAGACTTTGTCGACTTTCGGCGTTCTTTTGTAATGTCCAAATGTAACACCTCCCGCTCCTGTGTGGTACATTTGGTTTGGCAAGAAACCTCTTTCATAATGTCGTGGTATTGGGTGAGGAAGTCTGCCACTAGCCAATGCATCATATACAGCTAAAGGCTCTTTAACTATCCCTCTTTTAAGGTATTCGACTTGAAGACTAGAAGGAATGTAGGAGTCTAACAATGATGTTGGTCGTCGTTTAAAAGCAGGTGGGCCGTAAAGCTCATGCGGTCGCGGTGTGAATCCATTGGAACCAAAACCACCGCTTCCATGATAAACAGGTTTAGTTAGAGGTCGATAAATTGGTAAAGCTTTCGGTAAATGCGCTAGATGAGGGGGAGGTGCTTTTATTAACACTGGATTTGGATGGGGCAATTCAGAAATCGCGTTTGGATGTCCTCTGTATTCATCATTTAGAGGGGCTCGAGAATTGTAGTGACGCGGGAATTCTGGTGGCGGCGGCTTGTGGTACGGGCCTTCTGTTTGAGTGCTGTACTGTCTCTGATCTTCCTCGTGATCATGTACCTCATCAACCGAATTTGTTTCACTGTACTGCGGGCTTTGATAGTAAGTTTTAGGCGCAGTTGTCGGAGCCACTACCGCAGGAGTATACTGAACTACTGGAACTTGGTAAGTGACTACAGGAGTAACGGTGGCTTGTGGAGGAGCGATTGTCGGCTGCGCTGGGTAACCAACATACGTTACTGGTTGAGAGTACTGCTGGACATAAGCCTTCCCAGTAGGCGCCACATAAGTGGGTACTTCGATGTAGTTCGATTGTGTTTGTACTGCTTCAGGTGCTGTCTGATAAGCGGCTACTCTCGCCACTCCGGGTTGATACTGTGTATTAGCATGAGGATTGTGGGATTGATGATTGTCCGATTGATCGGAGTAATATTGTGGAACTAAATATATTTGCATCGGGACATTCGACAAATATCCGACCATAGCTTGTTGCGGTGCTGGCGGGGCATACTGAACGCGGGCGACGGGTGATGGCCTTTCTGGTTGTTCAGTGACAGCGTATTGATGCACATATCGTTGCTGCTGGGGAGCTGGTGTCGGAGTCTCAAAATATCTCAGTAGACCACTTTTCAAAAAGTCTAATGGAACAAGTCCTGGTCCCGTCCCTGCTCCACTAGTTGGTGGCCTACCATCAGACTTTTCAAGTTCCTTTTCCTTTTCACTCCTTAAGTTGTCCTCCTCGATGTCTTGTAACTCGATTTTCTTTTCGGCTCCCACGGTGAGGGCCAGGAGAAAAACGGTAGCAACCTGAAAGTAAAAGCGGAAAAGTGAGTCGAGATCGAGGTGGACGTCCGAGGCACTTGGCCTGCCAAGTGCAGTTCGCTAAAGATGGCGCGAAGAGGCGTGGCACCGCACCCAACATTACGCCAAACAGGTGAAACGCAAAAAATAGACTAGAGCCTATTATGAAACTGGTTTACTTTGCCGACGTACTCAGATACGGGAATGCAAACTTTTACTTGTAATTTATGTGGTTAAAATACACCAGCCGGTACCTACCACGTTACGTGTTAGTTACATTAACTTGTGATTACACGAATCCATCATCATCTGCACATTATTATCATTAGAAACTTTTACACATCAATGTGTACTTAATATATTTTTTGATAGGCCTTATTAATAAATACTACTACATACATTATTACAGCATCACAATCATAACGAGCGCATGCAAATTCAGTTTTATAATAATAACAAAGACGGATGTGTGAAATTTATTCAACTTCAAAGAAAATAACAAGGCGGTGTTACAAAATAGATTCTTTTGTTTTCAAATTTCACATCACACGCAATCATATTGAAAAAGGGAATCATTATTTAAAAAAGATAACCCGTCATTTGTCGAAATCAAAATATTTGTGAATAATTTTCTGTTTAGAAGTTACGTAGAGTCTAGTAAAGTGAACGAAAGTATATGACTACATGCGTTAATAAACATGTTAATGAGATGTCAGGTGAATTACTAACTCGAACGTTCCACAAATAGTTCGGCTGTCGAAGAGCGTAGATCAGCGCGTCAGTAATTTGGTTACGTATGATCAAAATTGAGATAGGCATATTTTCACCGACATGTTACACGTTCCGCGCTAACGCCGTCATCCATCATGCCTCATGTATAATTACTACCTAAACATACGAACTTTATTTCGACAGCCGATCATTTTGTTTTTTTTATGTTCTACACTTACTAGCTATGCGTAACTTAAGTAATACTGCACACCGTTCTTAGGAAGCTGTTAATATTATCTAAAATAATAATCTCCAGCACGTTACTTAACACATAAAAGTTTAATCTTTTAAGTTCCTTGTAAATAACTGGAAAGTTTACAACATAAAAATGTGACTATGATTCAAAGTGTTGTCTTGACACAGATTTTGCAAAACCTAGCGCGGTCTAGACTATCAAATTATATGTTAAGATGTTCGTGGGCAATGAAATTGATATTATTATATAATTATGTGCTTGGCTATTATATAATTAAGTCTACATTTTACAGTCACATGCAAAAGAAAGTATAATCGCCAAATGCAATCTTAGGAACAAAATAACACGATTAAAGATTTTAACATTTAAAGTATAGTCATAATATATTTATATTCATATTTAAAATTGGAATAAAATTACCTAGGAAGACAGAAAGGATATGCTAAAGATTACGTGCTTTTCAGCATTAAGATGCATATCCAATGACATAATGTAATTTATTTTCTAGTTAATTATTCAATACATTTAAAAAGTTTGTTAGTAAGAAAGCAAGGCTGGAATTTTTTCTTTTTAATTTTAAACTCATATTTTTTATTAAAATATTTTGGATATCTACTTTTTTATTTTACAAACATTCGTCGTAAATATATAGCAATATGCTATAATATGTTCCTTTACTTTTGTAATCCAATGCAAACCTGCATACCCGCATACATATTCAAATGCTCTACTTTCTTCAGTTCACTGTTACTTTTATCCTATTGTTCGTTTTATGTCCAATACAGACTTGAATTTCAATGGAGGTCGATGACAGCTTATCTGATATCTCTTTTTATGAAGATGGCTTATGAAATGGCCTTCATGATGGCTTCAAACAGGTAAGAAACTAAGTAAATGCAAATCGATGTGGTGATTTATAATTATAATAAATGTTCAAAGGTGACCTATGAGTAACACATGTCCTTTTATTATAAAACAGTTAAATTGACCATTTGAAGTTTTAATGTTTCCTGAATATAAAATGACTGTTTTAGCGGGATATCCTTTATGCATTTAGAAATCCATAATTAAGTATTTTGACATTCCAAATGTGTCTAGGTCATGAGTTAATACCAAATGTGTATTCTGCCCGCTTTTGTGAGCGTTGAAAAAGAAAGTTTTTTGTTAGCTCCTTTTTAATTTAACAAAGTCAAAGTTTACTTTAGATATCATTTATTTACTTTTCGTAAATAGAATATGCTAGTCTCAGTCAAAATAATAAATCTATTGATAATAATAATTTTCACACTTTTTAAAATCTCGTTCATTTTTCATGTTACAAATCTGACTTGTTTTTTAAAAGTCAAGGAAAAAATCTGTATACGAAATTTCAACTAATTATTTTAACCAGGTCATCCAAATATGTGAGTGCAAGTGTTATTTACACGGTCCGCCCGACTTAATGTTACCCTTCTCCAAAACTTATGTAACTTCATACGAAAACCTCTCGATAAAAGTCAACGTTGAGTGGGAATAAAGTTGCACGTAATTGCTTCAAAAGAAAACAATGCAAAAACACAATTTAAACATCGCCTTTTTCTGCATCCAAACAGCAGTGCGACCAAACTAAGTTTTATTCATAAAAACCACTTTCCGGTTTCAAAGTAATTAAAAGCAATTAAATTCAAATAAACTGCACCTCACATGGTATGCGTGTAGGTTGTTGAATTTAGTCAAATAATTCCACAAATCCGATCAATGGCACGGCCCAGATCTTTAATAGTTCTAAGTCAAACCGATATGGAGATTCTGCATTCTAGTGTAGGCGCAACATTTTATTGGTTGTAAAACAATAGGCATTTATGTAAATTAATTATAATAGAAATTAGACAATAGTATTGTGTCATTAATTAATATTCATGAGGATTATTACGGCATTTTTCATAGCCAATGAAGTATTAAAATTTAATTATGATTCTACCAATAAAATGCAATGATTCTTATTATTATTATTATATTTGTCCAATGGGGTATATTTAGTGGTCCCAATTTTTTGTTTGAGTATTCTAACTTACTTGTAAAGTAATGTTGAAAAACTAAACTTTTCGAATAATGGCCAGTAGAGCGAAAGTCTTGGAGCTTATAACTAAACTTCGCAGCATAATTATTCCGATCTCATTAATTCGGTACATATCTAATAGTATGAACAGTTCAAAATAGAAACTAACAATATCTGAAAGAAGTTAAGGACACTGAACCCATAATAGATTTCACGCATGAAAAGCTTTATAAAATGACCGTATTTTATTAGATACCATGTAATATGTACCGCCTTTGATATGTTAAATAAACATTACTTTTCAATGTGCACTTTTATGGCGAAGGAAAATGATTTTCTAAGTAACAACTGTTATCACTTTCTCTTACTTTGAAACCTAGAGAAATGTTGAGAACCTTGTCAACCTTAATTATGTACGAGTACTTGCTATTGACAATTTGATCGGAATAGACTAAAGTCTTATCTGAAATACATATGTTCACAATAAACTTAAGTTTAACTGTATATCAATTACTTCCGACTTTATACTATGTTTAATATAGAATATTACTTTAGATTACAATGAATCGAAATTCAAGGCTTTCACTCTAAATTCGCTTTCGATATCTGACTTTTCTAAAGGTTTCTACATTAGGACTAATTTCATCTTGTTTAGTAAATATTTGCCGATTATCCTAATAATACCTTATTGATCGTACTTATTCAAATTACATCACATTACAATGACATCACGCAAATAGATTAGTAGCCGTCAAATCACCAAAATTAAAATATAACGTTAAACCAAACCGAAGCATTTTTTATGAATTAAGCTCACCTTCATTCTGTATCAATTATTATTTCAGTTGCTCAACACAACAGTTTTAATAGACCACTAGTCAGCTGTTATAACCTAACAAAAGAAGTCGCGCTTTTAAGTTATACCAATAGATAATTGACAGGCTGCACTAATATTATGTATGTATGCCTATTCTTGTGATTAATTAGTTTCGGCTTAGTATCTATGTTTACATTTACATATGTAAATATTTACAAACGCTTTCGATGAGGAATGTTGTGTCAATTTTGTCACACGATACGCTACTGTCTTAGAACCTCTTTGTTTAGTTTAGGCTGAATGTTATTGTTTTGTCTATGGTTGACTTGTTTACTATTTTAAATTTCTCAAAGTTTACTTTTCTTTATTTGACAGATGTCGTTCAATGTAATGAAAGTGGTTATTTAACTATATGATATTTATATTGTCAACCCTGAAATAATTATCATAGGTGAGAAAATAATATTAGTATGATATTATCGTTATATTTCATGTCTGTAAGCGTAGAATTGTTAAGTTAAAGTAGCCAAATATAAATATTTGATGTTTTATTGTAATGTAAACTTACCTTTAACACAATCATATTGTATATTAGCCTAGCACAGAGTCCAAAAACTAGTTCCCGACACACAACACGAACATTCACGATCACTGAGTTCGGAGACACTTCAGCACATCAAGCTCTTCACACCACCAGGCTTGAACAAATCACCGCATCTTGCCGCCTTCAACAGCGGCCTGTCCTCATATCCGGCGTTGCGAAGCCTCCACGCAAGTGCACCGTATGAAATCCTACAATTTGAACAAACCATCGGTTAAAAAGAAAATATTCAGCTCCACCAATGATTACACCAGATAATTGACCATAATGCAAATTAGCGTGTCACAATTTGCGCGCGCGAAATTCGAAAATCGAAACTTGTATTTTGTTTGTTTAATTTTCTTTTAATATTTTTTTTATTGGTTGTTATGACTGAACAGTAATAAGATTAATGATATTTTAATACGAACTTATTTTTCTAAAAAATCATGGATAGCGCAAATGCGTTCGGCCGACTGCCCGCTCGGAAAGTGGTCGCGCGTATCGACCGTTTGTTGTTAAATACCGCACTACTCTACATATTGGCGTACAGCGAAGCAATCACATTCTGAATATCTTGATGATAAGCGGATCATCCCAAACTCGTCGTAGTTATTGAACGCTGGGGCAATATTTATTGATTTATGATACATTAACAAATATTTTTATATTAGATACTAATTAAATATTCCGTTGAACGACCAATACGAATCCTTCAATATCATTATTATATCAAATTTTATATTTCTAAAATTGTTTGTTAATTCAAATGGAAGAATAAGTGTATGGACATAAATGGTTATTACCAAATTGTGGGAGTTTCTCCTATTACTAAGAATCAAAGAACAGCTAACCTCGGAAGAAATCAACTTGATTACACTTTACACTGACAAATAGTTCAAATTATCTCGTTATCCCGTCAGATGTCACTGGGTGCTGTGTACGTCAATAAATCAAATAAACATGAATAGAAAATCAGTCAATAGCAGTTATTTATCAAATCTAATCCTGCGGTAAAATCAGATGCCCTTTGAAAATGTCGAAAAACCGCTGCTCGTGATAAATGGAAATAGATTGTGTGCGAAATAAACATCATCATATCACCAAAATAAATAATACGTAGGGGTGTATGTTTTTGTAGTTATACTTTCCAATACATTATATTTTTATACATAAATAATAACTCTGTAGAGACGGGTGTATTGAAGTAAAACGCTGTGAAATATCACATTCGTTCCATATTTTAGTAACAAATTGTTTCCTACGTCCGCGTCGATTCTTCCTGACTCACTTTCCGTCTGACACACTGCAGGTTTTCATCGTAAACAATAGAATTATAACACATTTAAAGTTATGTGTCAAACAAAGGCGTTCCGTCATCATTCTTTGAGGCCTAGCTTCGTACAAATTGACAAGACAAGAGAAGACACATAGAGCTATTGGTCGCCAAGACATTCTTTACATAAATTGATCTGCAAATTATTATTACTAATCACAATGGGAACCTTCAGATCATATTTAGACTTAGGACCACTGCACCAATATGCCACAATAGGTCTTAAAAGACTAATATCTTGGAACATAAAGACGATAATTAACGAACTATCACAAGTTATCACAAGATCTTTTCTCCGTACGTACTCGTGTAAAGGTCTCTGTCGAGTTCAAACTCTATTATTATCAGAAAAGACCCGTTTACCTACTATTGTTATATACCCCGCTCGTTTATATAATAATGGTTTTATTATGAAATTGTCTAAGTCAACCGATATCGCTATAACGGCCAAGTTAAGCCATTTGCTAAATGTCTCTGTTAGCGGTCAACAACTTTAATTCTTTTGTTTTACATTTGTACGTGCTAGTACGATTACGACTGATTTAGATATTTTAAAACAACTGGTAATTTGTTGTTTAGAAAGTGTATAAGTGTATTGAATTTGTCCTAAGAATTGCGTAAATATTTTTATAAGTATCATTGTTGACAGATCGATGTTGTTGAAATCACACACAGATAACAAATGGTCGTGAGGACACATGTGACGGTTTAGTGAGTACATAATCGTAGTTCTAGCGGGAGAGTAGGACAGAGCCCTAAAATCCACCCAGGGTACAAACGTATGCATAAAAGGCACTTAGGTACCACATACTTTTAGAAATAATCACTCTATCAAGATGTTGCAAACTACATCACTTTACACAACTTACACAACGTCCACAAGATGTACCGCACACTAAACAAATAAAAGCAACAGTAAAGTGCGTAGATACTTTTATTTTTCCCTCATGGTGGTCACATCCGTCTTAGCGATAATGGACGGTAAACGACGAGAACATTATGTACCACATTTATCTTACGTAATGTTAAGTATAGACACGAGTAAAAATATGTATACATTGTCACATTTTAAGTCCTTATAAGAATATACCAATCAAATTAATCCGCTTCTTTGTCTTGTCCTTATCCCACGGTAAGTGGGCTCGATCCTTGACATCGTGAGGAAGAATCCTCAAAAGCATCCTGTCAAGGGTTTTAGCTGATGTTTTTACAACAAGCCGCCTGTAACGTCAACCCTTCTAGGAATCAAATTAATATTCTTAGTCAATAATAAATACATAGGGATCGTAAAATTACTTAAACCTTTAAAAGGTAATGGTAACTTTATAATTTATAGATATGCCATTGAAATTGCGACAGTGACTATGCATTTATGCTTGTGATTATACTAGTCAATTTCTTTCATATTATCGGATGTAGTCCAAACGATACGACATTCTAGTCACGAAGATATTTGGACATATTCCCACGAAAATTATGACGGATTCTAGAACTGTTTAGCGATGTCTATGGACATAATGGGTGTAGTTCACACATGTGATACACGCTAACGAGCGCTTATTTGGCAAGATATTTAGAAATTGTAGGAAAAAATTTCAGTTCATAAGAATGTTTGAAATATGTGTTAACAACATTACTGTGGAAAAGTTATAATTACTTGCAATTTTAATTAAAAATATAAGGTTTTTTGAAGAAGATTATACTTTGACACATTGTACGCTTTCTGGTTACATTTCGTAAAATAGCATCAGTCAAAAGATAAGTCAAAACATATAATCCAACACAAATTAATGTACCATTCACATTAAAAAAATCAAAAGCTCAAGGACTAAAAAAGGGTGTGTGGGACTCGTAAATTATGTAACACTGGGAGGGGCCCGTGGAATTTTGATTTTGAGATATCGTCACCTTTTTGATGCACTCATCGAAAAAATAATAAAAAAAATTATGACGCATTCAAACGAGTCGTATAATTTATTTCAATAATTCATCATAGTTATTGAAAGTGCAGCCTTGAGGGACAAATGCAGTTGCATAAAGATGGAAAAAATAATTGCATTTTTTGAAATATAATGATGTGAATTAAGAAACAATCTGTATACTTTCAAACAAAGAGATTTTGGCGTTATATAATCGGGGACAACTCATCACTTGGATTCAAAAATTAAAATTCTATTTGTTGTATTGAAATGCGTTACATGACAAGATAACCATCGTCACTAAGTCGTGTAAACTCTTTTTCTTATTAATAAAACTATTATACTAAGGCTTGAAAAAAATGTTTTACGCAATTTTATACCTTATTCCATTGTCTTAAAGAAAATGCAAATACCTCAGTTCGCCGCAAAGTTGGTAAAAGTTGAAGCATAACATTTTTTGTTTCGTTGTAACTTTTGTTTTCAAATTATATCTTACTGATTAAAATAATATCTAACTTTCTCTAACACGGACTGACATCTGTTGTTGCATTTGTTATAATACATATAATATACTTTTTACGATTCGCAGACTCTGAATAACTAGGTAGCGTGTAACATATTCATAAGTTTTATAAACACATAATGTACAGTTGAACATAAAATATAAGTACCAAGAAAACAATCTATAAGATTATGGTTGCTATTGCTGTTTCTGTAGTTGGTAAAATGCACCTCAAACATATAAGCCATATTGAAGTTTAGAAGTAATATTATATGAAGTCGGGTGAACATATAAGGTATTCTAACCTTTAATTTTCAATCGCGATTAAGACCCGTTACATTATAATATTATAATATTATATGAATTTTAAAAATTTTGCTGAAGTAATTATTACCAAGTATTAGATTGAGGAAAGATTCTAGTATTCAAGTATTACATGAATTTGAAATCTAGATCTTACTTGTAATGTAATAACTAATAAAACTGCATTACGAAAAGCTATTCGCTGTTTACAACTTGATAACGCTGTAAAAGATTTCAACGCGCACCAAGTATGCTTAGTATCAAGCATATCAAAGATTGATCCAATTATGTTAATAGAGGTCAGATCGTGATATGTTTTACACACAAATTATACAAAATGAAAACAAATTCTCACTATAGTCTGACAACTTAGAGAACCTTGGCTTCCACGATCTATCTTGATAATTATAGTTATAGGTATGATTTTCAACATAACAAAGCTGTATTGCATAGGGTATCGTAAGCTGCATAAGCCACTGATGTTCTTAATTCTGAATTTTGTGTACCTCCATCCATGAACTGTGCATACAAGGATCTCTACTAAGTTGTTTGACTATAGTGAGAATTTGTTTTTATTTTGTTCACACAAAAAAGCAAATAAAAATGTGTAAAATTGCTTTTAATTTTTTGCATCATACGTTGAATGATGTCATATACCACGAAAGGGTCATCATAATTACTGAAAGTAGGCTTATGGTTCACCACGAACGTTCAAGAGTAATTTGACAATATGACGTAACTCGAAATATCCGTTGTAGTAATTTGCCAAGTGAGGAACAGAACTTCCTTATCCTGGCAGTTAGACTAGATCATTCGGAAGCGATTGTCTCACACTGATCAACGAATATCCGACAGAATTTCCAATACTTTCAATATTACCTAACTTAGCACATTAATTCTTCCGTATTTCAGTTTAATGACACTTTAACAAAACATTTTTTTGTGTTGAGCATGTTTCAATTCCATTTATCATATATTTAGACGTTTAACGTATAAAAAAGTATACTGATTAGTGCAATTTACCGAGGTATTTTAATGCGGAATATTGTACTAATTATTTTACCGGTGATAGATAGTTTTCTTTAAAAAAAGACTCATTCATTCATATCACTACCAATACGGTTTGAACAGTACATATATAATTAAAACAAACGAACTTTATTTTTCACAGATGGGCTGTGAGCAATAGCTCGATTCTCTACTACTATCAATTTCCAACAACCAGCTAGTCGCCGAG
This sequence comes from Anticarsia gemmatalis, assembly GCF_050436995.1. Taxonomy (NCBI): domain Eukaryota; kingdom Metazoa; phylum Arthropoda; class Insecta; order Lepidoptera; family Erebidae; genus Anticarsia; species Anticarsia gemmatalis. The sequence continues at coordinate 5,034,498 of NC_134756.1, read as the reverse complement.
AAATTTTGTATGAAAATCTGATCAGTGCCTCTGACGGGCGTCGTAGGAACTATTTTGGCAGTACATTTTAAATGTCAAACTTTGATAATCGACAGTACCGACTGTAGAGAATTGCGCTATAGTATGAGCTGAGTATGAGCTAAGAAATCATATCCTGGCGGTATTAAGGGCACGGTAGGAGTGTCTTACAAAATCGTGTCACAAGTACAGAATCCCTATTATTTTCCCATTTCTACAACTAGTGCATTGTGTAACGTTGTATCGCGATCATCAATCTGCTCGCCAATAGTCCCAGTAGCGGCTATGTAATAGATTACTACGTCTTCCTGTTTTCTCGTGAACATAATTTATGCTTGTTCTAGCTGTTATATCGCCTATATTTAACGATTATAAAGCGGGAACCACTAGCCACTTTCAACTTTGAATAGATAACAAAGTTGCAAGATTACATCTTGGTGGAGTACTTTTTTTGATAAAACGTTGTCTTGTTAAGGTACTTACTTACGTGGTTAAATCTATCTATTAGCGCCACTCAGGTAATATCATCTCATTTCGTCGCTTTAGCAGTCAGCCGTCTACATATGCCTTACTAGCTGACCCGCGCAACTTCGCTTGCGTCCAATAAGAGAGAATGGGTGTTTTTTTTCCCCGTTTTTGTAACATTAATTACTGGTACTCTGCTCCTTTTGGTCGTAGCGTGATGATATATAGCCTATGTCCTTTCTCGGCTATCAAAATATCTCTATACCAAATTTCATGCATATTGGTTCAGTAGTTTAGGCGTGATTGAGTAGCAGGCGGGTTGCCTGGAAGAGATTGCCACTGTGCGATAAGGCCGCCAATTGTGCTTTTATTTTAAGTTTATTTTAAGTTTGTTCGTGTTTCCTTTATGTACAATAAAGAGTTTTTCATTCATTTTCATTCATTCATTCATTCAGGCAGACAGACAGACAGACAGACAGAGTTACTTTCGTATTTATAATATTAGTATGGATAGTACTACCTAATACGAATGAAATGATTCTAATGAACCACAAAACATTAAGCCACTCAGTGACAAAATATTTACAAAGACACTTTTGTTTTGTTTTTAATCGAACATCATTGTGCACTTAAGACCATCTGTGTTCACAAAAATGTTTGGTTGTACTCTTAGATAACAAAAGACTGAAGTTGAGTTACATAAACTCATATGACATATTTCTTCCATTTAAGCTGCGATTTCCTGTTTTTTTTTTTCAAAAGATTCGTAGAATGTGAATGACTTAACAAAACAGCTACTTAAAAATGTCAAAGATTGCTGGCGCTCTACTTTTGTTGGCAAGATTCAAATTCATGTGATAAGTGTCAACACTAAGATAAAGTCATCAGCAAGATAGTTAAATAAGCAACTATAATTTCTATGCAGACTGTATAAACACTGATCTTGCATATTTAATCCTAGTAATTGTTTAAAATTGTCGACAATCGTAGTAGGTGATTGATCGCTTACCCAGCGAAGCTTGTATAGTTTATTATAAATATACAACTCCTAGGAAGTGTAGAAATTTGAATGAATACTATAAGCCAACTAACGGCCAACTACGACTTAGACTTAATGGTTCACGCCAATATTTGTTTTTGAAAGAAATAAAAAAAAATAACACCAATCGAAGTGGTCGCCATGACAGTTGGCCTATTCTTCAAGCCAACTACCAAAACTTAAAGTAAAAATAGAGTAAAAACGTTTAATTAGTATCTTGGTAGAAATAAGAGTGTTTCAAAGTGACGTCCCCACTGGTTCGGTTTCACTCGGTACTTTCTAAGCAAGTGGAGCAGCGCAGGCGCATGATGTCTCTTTACGCACTCCCTTTTGTAATGGACACCTTGTTTCTACTATGACCGTATCACTCGATTCTTTGATGCATTTTCACTTGACGCTAGAAACTGAAAGTTAGCCCTTGTGTAATTATAAAGGCGGCTCTCTCGGCAGTCTGCAAGGTACTGTATTCTATTATTAAGTTAAATCAGAAGCTGAGACTTTTTGACACTATGATTAAAGCATTAAAGATCGTAAAGCTAATTCTAATAAAGAAGTATGCAGGTACTTTGCTAATCTGCTTTAAATAAAAACTACGAAAAATACCTGACATATATTTATATACTAGTGCATATAGAGTATTGTATTAGTGCTCTAAGATAAACCGCTTGGTAATAATATTCTCACGCAGTCACTCCTCAAAAAGGATGACAGTTTAATATAATGACCAAAGATATCAATAGAAGTCCAGCCCTTTACACAACATTGACGACCCATTGTTTCATGAGCCTCAATTAAAACCGTTTGAACGTCCGTCAATCATCAATGAACACATCACTGAAATGTTCGTGATTAAATAATTCAGTTAAAAGCTCTATGAGTTAATACAGCTACTTATAATTTATGTAATGCGTCAATCAAATGTGTAGTAACAACTAATTTGAAGCTTAAGTTTTAACTGTTTATGACAGGAAGACGAGTAACAGCTGGTATTAAAATAATTGAGTTGCTCTACTATAGATGGTGTTCAAATTGCACACTTCCAATTCGGTTTGAAGAGTCTATCTATTATTGGGAGGATGTTGCAAAAAGATTTCTGTTTGAACAAATTAAGAGTCATTATAGCTATTAATTTAAATTAGATGCGTTAAACAACTAGCTAAATATATTGCAATGTAGTTTAAAGGAAATCATTTACACGACGAATTATATATGTATGTACCTATTTTAATATAAAGTGCTAACGGGTCTTAAACACGATGAGGATTTTAAGGTTTAAGTTACGTATTTATCAGATACAATGTCAGCAAGGAATATGATATGAGCGTAAAACATGATAACAAGAATGTACTACAATCGATTTATAAAATAGTTCTTGACTTAAGTTTCTTAAAGATTATATTATAGATAGCGTTTGAGATTATGCACTTAAATCCTGATGCATATGGGTGCTTTCAATTTAAAAAACTGCCCACATTAGGGAGATATAGAATCACAAGGAGCTTAAAATTAGCTTTCTGGTAATAATGGTTAGCGTCTAATCACGCTTGATGAAGCGTATACGATTTGTAATACAGGATATCACTTTCAAAATCGACATAATTTCCCTTGAACTAAATCAGTTCGATGTAATTGTACACCATAGAACAGCGGCTAATGAGGAAAAGATATTACTATCAATCACTTTAAATTAATGTACCTCATGAATACTGTGAAACGAGGCTGTTTGGACAGCGACTAGCGTAACCGCTGTTATGTTGTTTTACAAGGGTAACAAAATATCTAAGTATACTAATATTATAAAGCTGAAGAGTTTGTTTGTTTGTTCGTTTGTTGAACGCGCTAATCTCAGGAACTACTGGTCCGATTTGAAAAATTATTTCAGTGTTAGATAGCCCATTTATCGAGGAAGGCTATAGGCTATATATATTATCACGCCAGTGAAAAATGTTACAAAAACGGGGAACATTTTGACCCATTCTCTCTTATGTGACGCAAGCGACGTTGCGCGGGTCAGCTAGTAGATTATATTAATAATAGAAAAAATCCCTAATGGCTTTGCCCGATTTTTTAATAATGGTTTCCAGGTTTTATCGTTTCATCGTCAAGAAAAAGGTTAATAGTTAGGTAAATAAAAATTTAGTTAATGTAACTCTCATTTAGAAAATGCAATATACTAAATTATTTTAGTAAATTCATTTATTTAATGTAACTGAATGAATTTACGGAATAATTTACTAAATTTTGATATTTGATTTGATAAGGAGGAAGCTGTATCATGATACTTTTTTTTTTCAAAAATATTCCCCTGAGTATACTTGCATCCATATTGTCGGCATATCAAAGAGGTTTTTCTGGGGTGTATACTTACTGTGATTTATTTTTTCGCACATATTTTGACATTACCACCCATATTGACTTATACTATGAACTCATACATTTTTGTTTTAAAATTACTCTCCATGTAGCATGCGCTTGCATTTTACATTGAAACTGGATTAGAAAGAAAGTTGCTCTAGATGGATAGATTAGGAACTTTCATGCCATTTACTTTTCAATAACTCTACATGGTTATTATTCTTAATAAACCCATTATCTCCGTGAGATTCTGTTGGCAAGACCACTTAAAATTACACGTATTTTTATTATTGCGAATAAGCAGAACCTATCGCACGTACATTATAAAATGGTAAACAACAAAAAAAAAATATCGCGACGAATTGAGAACCTCCTCCTTTTTTTGAAATTGGGTTAATAAAACGAAAAAGACTACGCAGTACTACGCACGAAAATGACAACAATACTTTTTCTTGCAATCTTTCCCCCTTGTCGCTGAGCACCACGTATTTTTTGACGAAATAACTTAGTAAAAAGATTTTAAGTAAAATCCTCTATAATCGTTCAATAAATCCTGGCCTAAGAAGGTCCAAAAAAATAATAGTACTGCCTTATATAATAAGAGAAACAAAAAGAAAAACGAAACTTTAATGGCCTCTCACGATTTTTTCATGGAAAATGGCCAGTCTTAAATACTTTTTACCGTCAAGAAAAAGGTTCATTCATTTGATTTATACAACTAAATAATTGAGGTTCTTTTTTACTGTAGTTTTCTTTATGGTCAAAAATTTGAATCTTGTTGAACTTTTTTTAAGATTCTTGTCAATGACTTGAACTGATTAACCATACTCGTGACTACGGCGACGCTTTAACACGCGGATAATGTTTTATCACCGTTCGAAGTGTCTTATCTCGCTGCGGGGAGACATTTAGATTAGGTATAAACTTTTAGAAACTGCGTGTTACGCGTTTAAATACATAAGTAGGTTAGTAAGTTTCGCAAACCGACTAGCATGTCTCCTTGTAGAAATGACAATTCATAGATAAACGACAATTATTATATTACTAAAGAATCCAGTGTTGCGAGGTTATCAATGCGTCATGCTCTTAATCCTGAGAGGAAATCCTTTTTGCAGTATCTACAATCAAGATAGATTGGCTAATCATATTTTTTTCTTTAAAATGGCTTAGATGTGCACGACACCCGAAATCCTTTGATTAAACGTTAATTATATGTCTGAAATTTCTAAACTACCTAGTGAGGTTATGCTACACACATAAGTTAGCACGTTCGGTTCGGCAGTATTTATCGAAGAACAAAAACGACTCAAAGCAATTGCTGCACTTGTTCGGCTTGTGCCGATCTCACAGTTCCTTCAGGTCCAAGTCATAATTCAGTTTAAACAATCAGGAGCGGCGATGTCGAGCGGCATATTTTCCGAACATTTATCTTTTTTTTTTTGTTTTACTTTAAGCTTGGCCTATTATTGCCGTCCCGATTATGCATGTAGCAAGTCATAAGCACACTGAAACTATGCGCGTAATGGTCAGTAAGATCTCAATAAAAAAAGAAATCAAAGTATTCACGCAATAAATCATACGTTTACAGCCTGCGATAATAAAATTACATGAATAACTAATGTATTAGATTCATATTTCACGCGTACAATATTGATGAGTTTATGAGCGAGCCGGTTATTAAGTGATATCCGAACGACCATTAGTTTTTACGCGTTAAGCTTCCCAATTAATAAAATTAATCATTCACGATGTAGTTATATTACTATGTTTAATTACACTCGCAAGATGAATTGCTTAATCTCATTACTTGATGTTTATATTCATCAAAAAATTCTGATAGAGAGATAAGTTCTAATTTTATCAGTTTTTTTGCTAGGTCAGAGGTTAGGCAAGTATGTAACCCATCGAGTTATTATCTCAATTATATTATACTATGCCTAGTAATTTCAGAATATAACATGTATTGCGTGATAAATTACAAGCTATGTACATTTACAACTTAGCTCTACATGCATGTGAAACATAATTACGGTGATAACTGATATAATTTTCAAATTATATAAATTATATAGGATTATTTTTCTTTAGCCTAGTTGAGTGACGCACTGCTGGGCAAATCCGCCCTATTTCCTTCCATATCAGCCTATTGATAGTAAACTAAAAATGCCGTAATATTGCACTAAAACAGCAAGATATTTAAACCACGAATCGGTCAAAGTAAGAGCTTTTCCAATTCGACAGTTGTATAATAATACAAGAAATTACCAAAACGTAAACCACAGGAAACAAGAGGCAATACTGTGAAATGTAGATATCAATCCAGCGTCATGGACTGTGGTCTCAGACAATCAAATTCACAAAGTTATTCCAAATGACTTGCACCTTACACACCTTGTTACATATAGATGCATGGTGGGCGTATAAAAACTAGCTCTTGACCGCAACTCCGTCCGCGTCGACTGCAGGCTTATTGTGTAGTTCCCGTTTCTGTAGTATTTCCGAGATGAAAAAACTATGCTATATTATTTCTGGGGTCTCTTACTATAGGATCTTTGTACATAGCTATCTAAATTATAATATATTATATTATTTAATTTATTTATGTCATCGGACCACTCACACACTGTAATTTAATTAAAAACTAAGCAGAGCTTGGCCTATGTTAATCAAATGACTGATAAAAATGCTTATATACTTCTAAATACATACATATCCAAGCAGGTTCAGTGATTTAGGCATGAAAAGGAGGCTGACGGACGGAGTAACTTTCGCGTTATAATATTAGTAGGGATTGACCAATGACCAGATACTTGAGTGTGAATTAACAACTGAACCACGTAACAAGTATCATCAAAATATTATTACAAAATCAGATCGATGCTGAAATAATTGACGCTTATGATTTTATATTTTGAGGCTCTAAGAATATTATCATAACAATAACATCACGTAATCTTTTGCTAAATCAGAACACTAATCAAAATATCGACGCCAAATCTATATTATTTAATTATTATTAAAATCTGCCTATATTTTACTATTCATAACGTAACAATACTTTTACGGATTTCAAAATTAAATTTTAGCCACTCCTTAATATTGAATTTATAAATGTCGACTAGTTACCTTCCACAAACTGAATGTAGTTCCATCATAAAAAACCTTATTTTAAAAGAACATTTGATTTGAACATGACCTAAAAAAAGTATTTCTCATCTCTCTTGCGTTCAGTGTACCACAGCAGTCGGTTACCCATTGATTCTATATAATGTTAGGGCCCGAACACAATACTGGTAGTTACACCTTTCATCCCTTAAGCAAGACATTATTTCGATTCACACGATAATAGCTCGCACCTTTCTTCACCATAAAACATTTCAACGTACACCAGTAGCACGCATCCGCGTTCATTACATAACTATGTTATTGTATGGTGGATGGTTCACGCACGCTGACTTTTGGCAACGAAACCTCGCACCAGGTGGCGCGTGAATCGTGACGGCCAGAGCTGTCGACGACTGAAATACTTTTCTAATTCACACCTCGCCGACGCAGTGCTTTAGCTATTTTTGGACATGCCTTACTTAAGTAGACCTATATTTAAGTGTTTATTTCCCATTATCTATAAATTAGTATGTTAGAATAGAGTAGCTAGTAGGTATGTAAGAACTATGACAAGTGCGATGTATTGGCTTACTGTCTATAAAGCTTTGATACAGTTTTTTATTTAGTTATATAAGAGCAACTTCAAATTTGAAAGAGGAGGTCAAAAAAATGACAACTCAAGATTGAATGTCCATCTTTTGGTGAAAGACTTAACGTCAGTTTATTACTGACATCGAGTATGAACTCCGAAGCAAATAGCTTTGATAACAAGCATAACATATTTACATTACAAACATTATCTAAATACTACGCTCTGTTTGAATACAAGCATTCGTGATGTTGATTGACATAAGATTGATATCGGCACACGGGAACATGGGCGTGAAACACAACCATTACCGTAAAAAAAAATACGTTTGACAGGCACAAGAGTTTTTGAATATTACGAAATTATTGCATACTTGCAATTGCAACTGACATCTGACATCCATAGACTAGATATCAACCTAGCATACCTAGATAGCAACCCTACCAACATTTTTCATTACATTTCACAATAGACAATACGACATTATGCCATTTAGGATCTATGGTTAGAATTAAAAAGCGAAAGGATTTTTGGTTTTGGAATGCATTAGGATGATTGAGACATGCATTTTTAAGGCAAACGAGTATGTAGAAATAAGTAAGAGATGTTATATTATGACCTTCGATTGATTTTTAATCTTTAAAATAATATATTTTCCTACTACACCTACTCACTAGCATAGATAACCAACTCATTAACACTTTACAAAACTTGGCAAATGACCGCATTCCAGTACCGAATTCGACAGTAGCTATATTAGTCAAAATAAAAATCGTGGTTATCCGAAAATAATATATATGTCGCCTAAAAAAATATTCTGAAAATTGTTTATATTTCTAATATCTGTAACTTATATCTTAATCTGTCGTTAAATATACAATACACGTAAATAATTCTTAATATTCTTATAATTCAATGGCATAACGTTAAATCATTAACAAATCTTTAATCAATGCATCCTTGATCACACCCAAAGCATAAACTTTGAAGAGCACTATGAAACACCTACATCCTTTTAACAGACCTGTAACATTTTGATGTATGACTATCAAAATCCACGTTTTGGACATCCGACCAAGATGGTTTTGAAAACATAATTTAACTTATACCATAAAAAGCATTTTTAGTACCACCTTTTTGTTCTTAACTTACCGATACTGGCTATAAATAAAAGCAATAAGCGTACGTACAAATCTATGTAGTAATTAACCACAGTTAATCATAGAACTCACACGTCGTACGTAACATGTAATCAGCAATTAATATGAAACTCGTGTCGTATCTTGTTTCTCGCAGTAATTATGTTACAAGCTATTTCCCTTACATACATCTCGGAAGGAAGTACAAACCTGTGCCTAGATCACTTTCACGTGAAGGGATCGGTGTCCAAGAACAAGTAACGATAATGATAGCTAATCATGACAGTTGGACAAATACCATAAGCGTTTATGTGTACTTACACATCTAACTACTGTATCTACTGTTATGTAAAACTACAATTTTTAAATAAAGCTCTCAAAAATTCGGATGAAATGGCAAAATGGGACCAATAAATCGGACAAACTGCTTTCAGGAAAGTATCAACAAAATCGCTGCTCCTGATAAAAGGCTGTGAGGTAAACACATACAAACATAAGATTAAAATAAATAATTAAAAATAATGAATTGGGTTCCTCCTTATTTTTAAGTCGGTTAAAAAGGAAATCGAGACGGTCCATATATTTGATAGGAGATTTCATTACCTACTTTGCTGTTTTATTATGGGTATCTTAAAATATGCTATGGTTATACTTTACTGCCTTGTGCAATAGTGAATATTAATTCACATTTATGCAATTAGAATGCTATTAATCTTCTTCGATCTTAATACAAATACAGGTTTAATCGAACTAATAGTACGTAATAAAAATAAATGATGTTCACACAGTTGTTACACGGAACATTAAGTTGTGTTGCGAATATACGAGATTTAAATGCAAATGTATCCTCTTCAGAACTAGAACCATGACTAAAATAGCGTCTACTATAAGTTATAAAACAGTTTATTTAGTTATTTGTTATTAAGAAACAGTTAAAGCTTCACTTTATGTAACCACAAGGTTAACTTTGCGAATCATTGGCAATCAAACCGTAATTGGCATAGATCGTAAATGTTTACGGCATTTCATAATTATTCTAGATCTACAACTATCTAAAACCATACTAAAATTACTTTTGACTGTTTCCCCTTCACGGCTGATCTCATGTTAAAGTAGGAAAAGGAAGCAGTTTTAATACCAAAAAAAAAATACAAGCGTACCTAAATATTTTCATCGAAAGGAAATCGAAAATGCCTCATTGAACCGGTCACTTAATCTATTACTCTGACAGAAAAAGCATTAACTCTTATCCAGTGAAACAAATGATCAAGAAAAGCGAGATAAACAATGGAAAGAAACTAGGTAATCTGAAACGTATTGCACTAATAAAACTCCTTTATCTTAAAGTGGTTAACACTACACAATTGTTCTATTAACACGAATAAATCGATTTATTTTTTATTTGCAAACACATAATAAATATTTAGCTAACGGGGTAAATCTCTGCGAAATACAGCAATTTGTTGTAGCCGTTTACATATTTTAGCATAAATTGAACAGTCACATGATCTTATAATAGATTGCTTCATTTTGCGAGAGTGGTCAATGAAAAGTGTTTAGTATCTTCAATGTCATATTATAATTAGAAATGAGTTTTATTATTTATATTCCTTTCTCCTGGGTTAAGGTTACAATCGTTGACGCCGGTCAAGAGCAAGATGATGATACATTTTGCAACCCCTTTCGTACAATTTTTTTCAGCTTTTCTTTCAGTTTATTATTCATTATTAAATGGACTTAAATATGAGCTTGCACAATATTTCATGAATGTTGTAAATACAATAACCTCAAAGTACTTTTTATTTTTCATATCTCGACTGTATTTCTTAATACACATGCATACATATTGATATTCTGTGTGCAAATACGGTTTTCGCAGTTATTATTCGATATGTTATAGAAAAGAAAATTTATGAAATGTGTGCAGGAAATTGAACGCCTTACATACGCTTACGTAAATTACATACATATTACGATAAAGATGACACGGAAACCGTAATCAATGATCGTAACTATGAAACACATGTGTAAGTTGTGTGCGAAAGTTGTTCTGCCAGTAAATAATATAATATAGAACTTGCATGTGGCAATTGAGGCAACGAATTATAATTAATGGGTATTACGTGGAGTCTGGTGGATGAGTCGACCGGTCTGCGGTGTACATAAAGCTTTAATAAGCTTTAGTTACTACGTTCAAATATAGGATGAAGTTATATCAAATGTGACTGGTGGGTTTTCTTTTCTAACCTTTAAATACCCGACTATTTTATGCTAACGATCGGTAATTAATAAAAGAAGGATATTATAAGATGTGTTTTAATTTTATGTTGTTATATCAGTCACCACCCAAGTTTTCTAAATTCTATTTTGACTAAGACATTATAATAAAATGCATCAAATGCATGAAGTGAGGTCACTAGTTCAAAATATTTAATAAATAATGCTAATTTTCCAAAAACGACAAGTGTATTGCTTCAGAATCGCATTCATTTACATATTTGGACTTTCCATTTATATTATTTCACACTTTTGATATGAATCACAATATTTTGCATGACATAAGTTACGGTATTTGCCACTAGTGGCAAACTTTGACTTACGTTTTTGGGCTATATTAAATTAACTTCTAGATTTGCAGTATTATCTAGCAATTAACGAATGTGTATTGTTTTTTAATTCTTTTAAATATAAATATGCGCAGATTCCGCAACGTCGAGTGGAAGAAATATAAATACCAGTCATTCTTATAATATAAAAAAGAAGTAAAACAAGTTAAGAATAATAGCAAAAGCGTTACACTCATATAATATAGTGACATTAATCTCATCCGACTTGTGAAAGTAAGACATGTTCAAAAGGCAGAAACGTAAAAAGACTAAAATAACATCTTGTTAACATTCCGCACATTCTAAATTATATTTCTGTTCATTAAATACATAGTCTGGAAAATCCGAAACATTATACAATCGTCATTATTTAGTGAACACTCCTTATAAAGCAGGTGCGAGTCGGTGCGACGGATTGCGCATCACACTCGTAGAAATGATACAAATAAAACGCGAAGCAATTAAGCAAGCACGCAGCTTCCTTTCACTACTGATGTGCCCGCCCATGTGTGTTTGCACCAAAATTCATCTTCCAACGCCCGAGGGTAAACATTTGGGCACAGAGATGTTACTAGCGCCTCTTGATTTGTGATCTTTTACATAATGATAGGTAATTCATGGCCTACTATTAAATGAAGTAGGCTATGTTGTTACGTTCGAGTGCTGTTTAATAAATTAGTATAATTATCGCCAATGTTTTTCATTACTTGGGTGCAGCCAAGTGCCGATACTTGCCTAGAGCAAGTCATATTTTATTTGTCTGTTGTACTTGTACTTACCTTTATTTATGTTGTAAACTCACTACTATTGCAAATATTTTCTTAAATATTGGAAAGTAATAAGGTTATTTTTGAGCGATAGTAGTACAGCTACAAAACGTTGAAAATAAAACTAAGAAATAAAAGATTTACTAACTTAGGTGAATGTTGATTACCTTACCATCGAATTTATTTAAACTGTCCAAAGATTTAAAGGTCTTGGCTCACTTAATAAATTGACTTTTAACGCCCCTAATAATTTCTCAATAAAAAAGGAGGAGTGGTCTAAAATAAACCGAAAAAGTAACCTTCAATCAGACTAGAGATCTTCTAGTATAGTGTTACGCCACACGACAGACGATTACGTTTAATTGTCACGTCCATCACTCGGATAATTTCGCTCAATTTGTTAACCGTTTCGTTAATACAAATACTTTTATTTGGAACTTGTTTTGACTGACTGATTGTAAATAATGATGCAAGTTTATAGCTTTTAATTTCATCGTTTAATTAGATCTCTTGTTTTGATGACATGATGGAACAGATTTCATAATACCATTTGTGTTTTGTAAATTAAAACTGTATCAATTATGACAATTAAATAATAAAAGCTACAAGGTTGGCGCCGATTAGAATAGAAGCAATCAGAAATTTAATTCCAGATGAACTCCTATTTGTCGTTTATCTAATTGTTCTATAACTGGAGGCGTTGAATCGTTTAAGTTACACCCATCACCATTAGAAGTAATCGAAGTTATAACTACAAAACAATTATCTATTGAAAACTATTATGACAATTAAACGTGGACATAAGAACGTTTTCAATTCCACGAAACAATTGAAATATTTTCAGTGATAATTTCTAACAACGTGAACCATATCCGAAATTTCTAGTAATTTAAAAGGAAACATCTGATAGTAGCTCTATTCTAACTTATATGTATGTCATGCGATAGCTATAATAAGATCAGCATCTAGTCCTCTGCAAAGCATAAGCTTCTGTTCGTTAACGCCAGTCATCCCTGTTTGTGCCACTTTTATCCTGATCTCCCCAACATCATCATGGGTTCTGTGCATGGAAGTTTTTTGTAAAAACTAAATTTATTTATGAAGTTCTTAAACTACTAATGGTATCACGAAAAACGAACTTAATCATACATTTTCACAAACCGTTACAACGTTACCTCAAAAAGGCTTGCATGATTGCATCACAACATCACAACAGAAAAATATAGGGCGTGAACAAAATCAATTGCAGGCAGCATTATGCAAAATACTATTCACGTATACCTATGAAACAATAGAAAGTAACCCGTCTATGCATCTATGTAGTAGTTATATTGAAAGGAAAATTAATATTACCTGTGGTGTTTACGGTCAGTTGCTTTGAATAGAATTCGACGCCTACTATTCTCAGGTTACACGGAAGAGCTTTGAAGTTCATGTTGTTGCGTAGTGTTATGTCATGTCTGGATTATTTGTTTTAAAGATCTAAGCAAATACTTTTTGAGGATAACATAATCCCTTCAAAAGATGCCGACTAATTTATTGAAATTCAGGATTGAACCTTCGTTCCTTTAATATTATCACGTTTTCATATGCGATAAATAATAATTATCGCATATGACAAAACATGAATGAATAGAAAATTTGCTTAGTAAATTCTTAGTCGCCATTATATCGCCGTTACTTAGCTCTTTTCTATTTAACTAATGGTGGATATTATTTTCGGCGATGAAAAGCTTTAGAACAAAGGGAACCAAGTAACAGAAACAAAATTAAAACATGCAACATTTAATTTCAAACGAACATCGTAAGCAATAACAATACTAACAAAATAATATTACAAACATATAACAATAATAAGCACTAATATCTACAAACTTAACAATCTTCCATAGCAACCGCAATAAATATCTATGGTTAACGTAATGGCAACTATAATGTAATGTTTAAAAGCCTTGTATAATTTAAGTATTTGTCACCGCAACTAAGAAACATCGCAAGTCTCTTAATACTATCGTACAAACGATGGGAATTAACATATTGGTCTTCCTTCAACAAACATACCTTAAATATTTTTTTTACTTACAACTAAAGCTTAGCATACGTATTACGACTAGCCGTATAGGCACTCTTGTAACTGGACGTAGAATCCGATGGCGAAGTATATTCACTACTGTGGGCAATATCGTTGTCTTCTTTCGGAATACTTTGTGATGCAGAACTTTGTATCTTCTCGTATTCAGTAGACGATCCTTGCGGAACGTACTGTACGTTGTATTTGCTCTGGGAATTCGATGGGTAGTAGTTATAGAAGCTCTGAACTGGATTTGGATAAACAAGATTGTTGTAAGGTTGGTTCAAGTGTGGCTGAGCGAATAACAACATAGTCGACGGCTGCCCCAAATAAGAACCGCCCAATGACAGTTGCTGGTAATTAGGGGCTATGTTGAAATGTCCCTGTGGTTGTGGTATGTTATAAGATTGGTGAGGATTTATTTGGCTGGTCGGATTAGGAGAAAACAACTGCGGGGCATAAGGAACTATCGGTGGAGAAGGATAATTGGCTGGCTGAGGATAAATTGCCAATTGGATATTTCCATTTGATTTTGACGGCACGAGTTGGTACTTGGTCTGATAACCAGGATTCGGTACAAAGTTCAACGGTACAAACTGTGACGTTGTCGGTGGAGGCAGCAGGTTTATCTGCGGTTGATGCTGCGGTGCATAAGAGGACGAAGTTTCAGCCTGTTGCGTATTTGGCGACGAATAATACTGGCTACTTCCTTGACTTGGGTAGAACGAGTTTGAAACTTGGGACTGATACGATGGGTTGGATGAACTCTGTGAACTGGGATTTGACGTGTAAATACTGTACGTATAATCCTGTTTTTGAGCTCCCGAAGGAATCGAATTTAAAGCGGTCCCCTTGCCGGCTCCTCTCTTTTTCTGCTCATTGTCCTCAACCTCGGTGGAGCACACCAGAGCAAAGCAAGTGATGAGAACCTGGAAATAAATTGTAATCTATCTTAGTCTGAAACTACACGCAAAGATATCGATCAATCAGCTTCATCGTTAACGCAATAGATATTTATTTTGTTAAGCGTTTAATAAAACGAGAACATTTACTACGTTTCAACGAGTCAAGAGATGTAATAAATCACTGGTGCTTATATATGTGAAATCACCAGCAAACTCAACGCGTATTACCGTTTAATACCTTTGATTAAACATTAATGTAATTATATTACACAAGTAAAAACTTACCAAAATCTCCCGTTTCGCCATTTTGTATAATGCAAGTTGTATAAATGTACAATTACATTATTTACTTGAGGGAAAACGCGTATTGCGAAAGGAAAAGTGTTGTATTCACCGGTCCGCGCGGAAAAGTGCAAGACGGTATCAAGTTCATGCATTTATATGAGCGGCCGTGGACAACTTTCCTCCGGCTCCAGATCATAGCCGAGGGAAGTGACCGCTCGATAGGTCTTTGTCCTGTATCGGAACACGTCCAGTCAGTACTGATACCGTCAGCTTCCTATACCGCACAACGCGCTCGGCCGGAAATGCGTTGCGCTCATATTTCTCTCCAAACTCGTCTGGTGCAACGAGTAGCTAGATAACATTCAAGTTTTAACTTAGGAACCTACTGTATATATTGAAGGTAATATTTAGTTCACATTAGTATCGGTAATTTTTTACTACACTGTGTCTAATAAATAATAAATTTTATATCGTAGCAAAAACAACAAGTGTTTCAATTATATCCTGTCCTAAAATACTAATCGCCCTTCACTTCGATAATCGCTTTAGTTGCGTAAAAAATTTAACTCCTTCCATAATATTGATATGCGATTACGTGACCATAGATTCGATCTATAGAAAACCAGTATAGCATTTTATCGCAGCAATCAGGAACATTATCTAAGGAAACAATTGGTCTGAGCACGAGAGTAGAAGGGCTACATTGACCGTACAGCTCGAGAGCTTTCTACTGCGTTCACACCGCGAATTAAGTCTAATTGTAGCAGGTGGCTACTAATGAACTCATTGCAGCCGTTCCTTTCGACATAACTTACGTAAGATCTATTATACTTAGAAGTTGTCGGTGTTTATGTGGAAGTCGACGTCCTGTGGTAGAAGGAAGGGACGGGACGGTCTGACTAGTTTTGCAAATCACTTTTATAGCTTTCAAAATTGTCAGCAGGACTAATTATAAGTACCACATCTTATGAAATACGTTTATTAAAATTACTCTACCATTCAGTCCTATTGTTTTCTATGTCATAAATGAAAATTACGTTAAAAGTATTTCTTTAAATTTAAAACATATTATAGAACTCTTAATAATATGCATTAAGCTCTGCATAAATCGATTTAATATTAAACTATGATTAATATCCTTTCCAGCAGAATTGCAGTACTAATGTCGGGAGCATTCCAAAGCTTCTTGCATGCAAGCGAAACTAATGGAAAAGGCAAAGGCGAGTGTTAAATATACCACTACGTGTACCAGTTAGTAACAGTCAGGCGATGTATGGGCATTCGTCGAATGTGCCCTTTGAGGGTTAATGCAATGATTGCACTAGATTGCACCCAGCTTTTCTTCTAATGACTTTAATAGGGAAAGTATTAGCACGAATCGTGAGCAATAATTACATATGATTTACCCTCTATTACTGTAGCAATGTGGTTCCTAAGATTTGTTACAAAATGCACGAATACGATTACAAAATGGTAATTAGAAAACAAAGAGTTGTACTGTTAATAGGTTCTTGAATAATGCAAAAATTACTAGAGGAATTGGCACTTAGGTCATTAATAACAATATGCTAAATTTACACCAGCTCGACAGCTTCGATCGGGTGGATGATGTTTGGTAAACACTATGTCCATCACAGTACTACACCCTACACTACATAGCTTCCATACAAATTAATTTACCCGTCTAACCATCAAATCAAATCAAATTGTTTAATTGTCCATGTAGGTATTTTACAAAAGGTGTTATATTATAAATAATATTATAAATAAGGCCGCTACACAGTAGCCCAATGTATATTATTATACAAATGTTTTTTACTTAGTGTCTCCTTACTACTTACCATAAACGCGTTACATAGAGAGTCATGTTTATAGTCGATATTATGGTATAGTAACCTGGGTATTAACAAGCAGAAGTAATCGTGAGAAACTGAAGCGTGGACTCGGGAATTATAAAAAACAAAGCAGGTTAATGACGTGATGATGGATGATGATAGCCTATTGACTGTCAATCGTGTGACTCGGTAAAAGTCAGGCGTGGACTCTACATTCTTTTTTATTTATGCACGTATTAGAAACCAATCAGTCACTTTTAAGGTACAAATATAAACGAATTTGTTAACTGTTTGTCAGTGCCAGCAAAGTAAATATTATGAAAACCTTCCCTTAGTTAGATTCGGTATTCTATTCTTATTAAGGTTGTTCCAATGTGCCTACAATTACCTATTAAACTTTATCTCTGACTGAGTCTGACTTATAGCGGGGCCTTTTTTTTCACTAGCCCTGCTATCGTGCTCTAACCAGCGCCATGACAGCAGGTCTTAAATAATTAGTTGGACTCTCTATCCATCAACCTGAACACCGGTTCAGGGTCACTCAATAAACGGGCGATGTTGCTCACATATTGACCTCTGTAACCCTTGGATCACGTATCTTACTACATTAAACACACTATGGGGCTTACAAACCTGAATTTCAACTGAAAACTGGTTTGATCCTAGGTTACTGGTATTCTTATAAATTGCGTGTCAAAGGTCGAACACTACGCTTGGATACTGACCTCTACGGTAAACAACACTTTTTATCAGATAATCAAATGCACTTTACCTTTTTTGATAGTAAATTGATTTCAACGCCATCTATGTGAGGATTATGAGACCAATAAGATACGATTCACTCTCACCCTTCACTTTTATATACCGACTCTACAAAGCTTAAACTACTCGCCAGCTCTACTTGAAACGGATTCTCAGCTATTTATTTTCTGCTAAGCGTAGTATTACACTTTTATGTAGATGGCGTTACTAAGTGAAATACAAAAAAATTAAGAATAGGTAGTCATGAGCAAAGATAACCATAGATATACATACATTATGAGGTAAGAAGGTGCACCGTGACATTCACAAATCTGAAATGACCTGAGATTAACAACATCCAAATAACTGTCGTGCTAATAGTGTTAAAATTATATCTTTTTTTAACCCTTAACTGTCCCACAGCTGGGTAATGGTCTCCTCCCAACCGCATGGGGGATTTTGCATGTCGTCAAGAATTGTATAATAATATTTTTACCAATAATAAAATTGTAGTATTAGTTAATTTCTCGTTAAGTACTGCACATAAAATTGTCGAATAATCAGGTTATAAGTATTTCAACTGTATTTAAGTACCTAATAGAAATAATTTACGTTGATAGATCCTAAAATTCTTCTTGATTATGTATAGCCAAGTCAATCGGAAATACTTCCTTCTAGGTATAATTACAATTTCTTCCTTATAGTCTGGATTTATAGCATATAAATATCAGAATAGCAAAATTACGTAGAACATGCTAAATTATATTGACTTATATAGTATCAGTTATTTATAGTTAGGTAACCGGGCTTGAAGTCGTCTGATTACAGTTAAATAAATCCGTTTCCGTTTACCTCAAACATTTGAAAATACATTGCTCAGTACTTTTTGCACTTGAATCCTGGCCGAAACTATTTCAATATAAATGAATCCACTATTTCATCGGATGCTCAAGTCTTCAGTCTATATATTTGTTCTTCTAACAGAATCCTCAAAAAACCGCAGTGACCGCTGACTAGAGATCGCCGAAAGAGACACCGTTAAAAGCTTAAAATTACGATGAAGCAAAGTAATCACAACCAAAAGCTATACGCCTGGAAAAGATTATATGTGCCTTGTGAAAAAACTTCACATCATAACTGTTATCGGAACTATTTTTTATCTGTTGTACGCCTATTCGTAATAAGCGATATAATCGTAAAACGTAATCCAATCTTTATTACATTGTACTACATACATCACGCCTTTCTCCTACGAGAGTAGGCAGAAATTACCGACCAGTTCGTCTCTTCCACATTAATATATCTCTTTGCAATTTACTGATATTACACTGTTGTTTATATTAAACGTTTTGACATTTGATACGATCAGGAAACAGTCAAACGACGCATACATCTAATAAACCATTTTATGGATTTTCCGTCGGAAATTTAAAAGCACTTTGGTATTCGCTCGCCACCTATTTCACGCGACCAAATTATGTCACACTGATTACTGTTTACTTCGTGTACAGGTAGCCTAAGTTTCGGAGAAATCAAACATTAAGTCCAGTCGCAAGTCTAATTTTGTGCCCTTTTATCACCAAACTATAAAGGTAAAATATGATTGGAATTTAAAGCACCATAAACAATACATTTGTAATTACCTTGCTCTTTGCTGATCTTTGTCATTTTGAACCTGACTGTCAAGACAAGTAAGTATAATAAACGATTAATGACTACTATAACTTTTTATAGGTATGATAGGTTATTTAGAACCTATATCTACTACTAATACGTGAATTTTCACTTTCTCTCTCTATAAAATATACATATTTATGTAAAACTCGTAGGTCCACTCACTTGTTATTCAATAACCCAAGTTCTTGGTCATAGAAATATTTGAATAATCGATACGCCTTTTTAATGGAATAAATACCTTATAATACCTTTTTGTCGAATGCCAAGTCGCATGTATGTAAGAAGCCCATAGAGTTTCTTGGCATCAATCAGCACAAGTATTGTGTATCTCAGTTGACAGCTAGTGTACGTTAGTTTGATAGCCAGTACGTAGTAAAATGTTACTTTATGGTATAGAATAGATTGAAAATCATTATGATTTTAGCTAAGAAACAATATAAGCAATAGTGGCTAATAGATAGTTGTCATATCAATCGTTTAAAAGCATTTTTGCTCTCAATTATATTTCTATCACAGTTAAATAAATATTTATACTTTGCTTAGAGAAACGGATATGGAAAATGTTGTACAAAAACAAATAGTGTTTATTACATAACATTGATGATATCGTGTATTAAAAGAAGCATAACGTATTATAATGTATCTATTACCTAAAAACAAATTAAAAATACAAATACCAATTTTATACAAATATGCGGAGATTACATAAAATTTGCAAAACAAACACGCATCGTGTTTATTTATAACGAATGATTGTGAAATTATGTAAAATTAAATAATTACCCTAAAAAATATATTCTCGGTGGATTAACCTCTATAAGTAATCAAACCTGACTATAATTGACGAGCATTCGTATTTAATCATTGATTAAAGACTTGTACTATTTATTATGTGATAGAGTTAGTCATCATCATGATAACGACATGAGTATCTGATTGGAGGTATCGCGGCCACCGTGGAAGGAAAGCCGCCAGGTCTTTAGTCGGTATGTCAAATTTAAACCTGAACACCGGCAGGAGAGCCCAACATACTCCTACTTCCTTCCTGGGGCAAGGCATGCAGTAATGCATTTTTCTGACGCAAAAAAGGGCACCTCCCACGCAAGTGGTCGCAGGTTCGAATCCGAGGCAACACACCAATGACTTTTCGATGCTATGTGTGTATTAGAAATAATTATCATTTGCTGTAACGGTGAAGGAAAACATCGTGAGGAACGTTGGACAGTAACGGGTTAAAAAAAGTGACTCGTATTAAACAAATATCCTTGCCAAAGTCTTACATAGCGAAAGTGTTTCACTATCACGATGTTACTAATCAAACGGTGCTTTACATTTTCAACAATGCTCAAGAAGAACAAGATCGAATGTGAACTATTCGATTAAAACATTGTGGTTTTAATCGAATTAATCAATTAATACTAATCGAATCTATTACCATCACTAACCACGAAGTCTCTACAATAACATTCCATTTGAGTCTTATAGACCACAGTCACGTCATCTTACTCTTGGTCATAAGAGCAAGGATACTTGCGCTGCGAGTGTTATGTATGCCAGAATTTCCGATTAGCTCTTCGCGTATCGAAATGAAAAGTAACGTAAACATTGTTTTATAGCTATAACTTGCTTGTAAAATGCTTTATTATATTATTTAATTTGATTGATAGATCCTGATAATTTCATAGATGAGCAAAATACAGGTATTACCAAATTGCGAAAAAAAAATAATAACTTTAAAATATTGCAGTTATTAATTCTATTCTACAACTGACAAATCGAAAACTTAACTTCCATTTGAAATTAGACATTTGTTTGACTTTCAAATGAATTATCGTGTCTAATACAATGTTTACTGACAGTAACGCTTGCACGGGTAATAAAAGTGACTTTATATCGTGCACACGCTTGCATTGAACTTCAACAATAAATCGGATGCTCAGAGGCGTGGCGATTGTATCACGGTTTACGCAAAACGGTGGATTTACACTTTTTTCTCACGTCAGTTTACCGTTCCGTGTGAATGAACTATAAAATTGACCGATTATTTATTACTCCAGTAAATAAACAAGCATAATTAATCATTATGCGTTATTCACACTTTGTGTTATAATGCTAATTTGTAAAGAATCCAATTGCATGCTATCAGACACTATTAAAAGAAGATCTCTAGTTTTTTATCATTAGGGTAAGTTGTAGTTTGATACGGTACGGTAGCTTAATAAGCCTTATTTTATAATTATCAAGTATTTAAAAAGTGAGAGTACGCTGCGAACTGTTTAGTGCATTCCTCCTAATTAACTTTGTCAGAACTTAAATTAAATGCATGTTAACTACTAGAATTAGATACTTAGCAATACTCAGCTCCAAAAAATGTTTTCATTCATATTGTTAACACCTTCAAGCTTCTCCCAAAGAAAGCGATGCAACACTCCTGATTTATTTGAACGATTGTACAGTAATTTCCATTATCCTCCTCGACTACAAACAGAATACAGATTTATAAATCGATAGCACATTATACGCAGGAAAGAGTGTATGTTTACGACAGGCTGTGATGTCCAATTTTCTACTTTATTGGAAAACACATGCACGCGACAAACATACAAAATACTTGGAAACAAAAGGAAATCATTTGATATTTATCTTTCAAGACCTTACACAATAAAATCCATTATATTGTTGCAGCAACAGTACCCAGAGTGCATAATACTTAGGTGTCCATTTAAAACGTGACTGATTACGTAAGGGTGTTTCAAGAATTCGGAAGTGAATGCAGCTTGCTTCCATTCTGATAGTACATGTTCCTTCGACCGTGAAGGTATTAAGTAACTGTTTACACCAAGCGTACAATAACTATAATAACATCATGCACTCCGGTATTATTCGACGGGTAATAACATCATCTTTGTAATTTATTAAATAACCATTGTTTGAAAGTATCACGGTCTCACATTATAAGACTTCGAAAGATTTTGACCTAATCCCGTATGTACCTAAGAAAATCCTTACATAATAGCCATGTGTTATGCAAGAACTCCTTTTACAGAAAATAACTAAATTATTCAGGTCAGTTTTTTCTGTAGTGATACTTAATTACAGTGTACTTTCTCGGATATATCAACCCGAGATCCGGTGAAGAATGTTATCAAACCAAGATAAAATTAGCTATTGCTCAATCAGTCGTTTGTCCGACCGGTACAATTTGCTCCACATATGGACATGGTTGTCCGTCCGCTTTGATTGGACTTATAACACGGAAGTTTAAAGCGACAACACCGGCGTGTATATGTACTAGGCTTATTTCAATTTCCTATAGTACTTTCATATGAGTGAAACTGGCGATGCGCGCCAAGTGCCGATTACCCAAGCACTATCATGTTTCCTGTGGAAGTTACGCTCTCTGAATGATTTTTCCATTTAATATTGTCTGACACTCAGAGTCACGTGGGGAACAAGAAATGAAAGTTCACACATTTTAATTCGTGTTTTATTGTAACAACAACAATCGTATAACTAATGTTATAAAATAATAAATAGACAACCTTAACTATTTACTATATTTACAGAAATTCACGTCGTAAGTTTCACTCAACAACAGTTGTTCGAAACGGTGGTCAGGTGATTGAATTAGATATGCATAACATAACAATATTATTATTATAGATGGTCGAAACAGGTTTTTATCTAACCGATCAAAGATGAAATATAGCAGCAACATAATTATACACATGTTACCAAAAAGAAAGCACACGCCGACGAGTTATCCGAAACACGACACGTGCGCGCTGCCGCTAGCGACGCGGTGGCATGTGCGGGAATCAGCGTCATCATCTGCGCGACTAATTAGCGGAACGCAAATAAATAATATCATATGCAATACTTTCGCCCCGACACACAAAGCGATCATTCTTACCACGCCCTCACATCCTTTACATATCACTCAATTTTTTCTATATATACACAAGTTGTAGCCGTAAGATACGCAACATTTCAGTTAACACGCGGTTTCAGCTCTTCGCTATATTTGATAGTATTGTAAGAGGTCTCACTTGCTGCACCATGTACGTCGGGTTCATAGTGAGAGCTTGAGCCAGAAAAGCTGTATTTGGGCCCTGATGAATACGAGCTTAGTGAACTATGAGCTGATGGAGAAGCCCTGTAAACTGAACTGCCTTGACCGAAGCTTCCAGGAGAAGCACGGTGATGTTTGGTGCTTACGTAGTAGGGACGGTTAGATGAAGCGGCGTGAGCATTGTTCGCTGCATACGAAGATGTGGGGATTCCATAAGTAGTACCAGGTGGAGAAGCAAAATGACCGGAAGATAAAGCGCTGGCGCCTTCTAATCCCTCAGATTTAACTGACTGGTACACGGGAGCAATGAACTTTGATGAACCACTACCGAATCCTCCTAGAGAGCCACCGAAACTGGGACCGTGACCAGCGGAGCTCAGAGACAACCCACCGTGACTACCACCACGGAAGCCACCAAAAGATGGAGCACCGTAGGAACCAGAGAGGCTTGAAACACCGTGACCAGATTCGCTTTGAACTGATGCACCTAAGAAAGCGGACGGTTTAAATGATGTTTTGCTGGGTCCAGAATAACCACCACTTAATTGCTTGTAAGCTCCACCGAAAGAGTGGCCGGCGCCTCCAAGACTGAGACCAGCTAAAGAATGACCTGAGCCGCCGAAAGAGTGACCAGAACCTCCAAGGGAATGTCCAGAACCACCCAGAGAATGTCCAGAGCCGCCCAAAGAATGTCCGGCACCACCTAGAGAGTGTCCAGAGCCACCCAAAGAAAGAGCAGATCCTCCGAAAGAATGTCCTGAACCACCCAAAGATTGGCCAGCGCCTAAGGTAAAGGAACTGGCGTCACCCAAGGAGTGACCAGAGCTTGGGGCACCGTATGTTACAGCGGGCGCAGCAGCGGCGGCGGCGCCATTAGAGTGTGACTCAGAAGGAGTGAAGAGGACAGGGCCAGTGGAAGTGTAAGAACTAAGTCCCTTGGTTCCGGCGGAGTAAGCTGGGGCGCTAGACAGTTGCTGCGATAATTCGTATTGTGGAGCCCCGTAGGTGAATTGAGGCAAAGAGAGTTCATGTCCTTGAGCCGCTCCCTGAGCTCCCTCACTGCTTTGGTGGAATTCCGCCACTGCATTCGAAGGTTGGAGCGAGAGCCCCCCGGCATTAAGGCTATGGCTGAGTTGGCTCATAATTTGAGAGAGGTCTCCGGCAGCAAAAGCTCCATGGCCCGGCTGTAATGTAATTGGAGCCAGTTGTATAGTAGCGTGTCCATTTGGAGATAAGCCTTCCGAAGGAATCTGCAGACCAGCACTAGATCCTTGTCCACCAAAACTGTAGCTGGGTTTGGCTCCACCGATGCTGTAGCCGGCACCAACGCTGATCGCGCTGGCGTCTCCTTGAGAATAGGAAGCTGGTGCATGATAGCTGTGTGACGAGAGTCCGGGCGCACCGTAGCTTACTGGTGCCTCACGTTTGTCCTTGGGATCTTCAACCTTTTTAGCCAGAACAGCCCGCGATGTTGATACACACAAGAGTGTGGTGAAAACGATCTGCAAGAGATAAAAAATAATTACGCACTTTCATTCGGATGGTTATCGGCGGAGTGAATGAACACAAATTATGACAATAAACATTATATTCAAGCTAAAGTAATTCCAAAACGGGTTTCCAAATACTGTGGTCGTGCAAGTGCCAAGAATAACGACGACCCGCATGGCAATGTTAAGATTAACGCCCACATTATAAAAATTTCACTTTTTCCACTTTTACTTTAACGAAATTAAAAGTATGTTATCTTGTTATTAAGCATGCGTTAAATAGACTTTAATCAATCATTGCACGATAGCGTTGTATGAATAGGCACGTAATGATACAATCCTAATGGTGCTGGTAATATTAGATGTTTAAATGGACCATAACAGTTACTAATTCTAATGTGTAATTTTTTTACATGATCGCAATACAGTCTAGTATCCTTGTAATTACAATTTAGATTATTTATGAAATTTTAATCCGTTTTCTTTGTAAAAAAATATTTGTTTGGGATAAGGTTTTCTTAAATGGTCCCGATATATTAGTTATCATAGAATATTTTATACTTCAACAAGGGGGTTATAGAATAGCACTTTATTTCAACAAACACAATTATTCCATTTCTGGACAAGGTATAGTTTGATTTTGCACCACCATCACTTAATCCTAATGTTCACTTGTTTTTTTGATCACAAACGCGAACTCACCGTGAATTTCATTTTGTATGCTTATTGGGTATTCTCTTCGAGTAGATGAAACTAAATCACTTCACTGTTTGGAGCACAACACAAACAAATATATTTCGAAGTCTATCGGTCGGCTTGCCCGTACAGCCGCCGAATTCGTAATGTGATGTCGCTTGTGTTTTCACCGAATTTATAAGAGAGAGACGGTGGCGCGCACCCGCCGGTTCGCGGGCGCTGTCGGAAGGGTAAAAGTGTATCGGAGGACCCTTTCACTGACTGAAAGAATAGGAGCGAGCCACTGAGCTTCCGAACCCAACAATGAGGTAATAGAAACCGGAAGTATTGCGTCATAAACCGATCACGGTTTGATGCACTTATCGACACAGATGTCATACGAACGTGCAGCGATACGCCGATCACTGCCTCGATACGCCGACCTGGTTTTTACAACTATTGATTTTAGCGACTGTTTAATTTTATTTATTGTAGTTAAAACGTTTTTAATAACCTACTTTAATTAAAACCAACGTAATTGATATAAAATATGATATTCTTAATAGTATGATATAGCTTGAACTAAATCTACTTGAATATGTTAATAATGAAATTAGGTCGAGCAAATTAAGTTAGCGTTATTTTTACGCAATTGCAAATCAGTAAACGGAATATATCCCTAACTTTCAAACTTTCGCGCATGATTTGTATTATTTGAAACGGGAAAAACATCCTTTGACCTAAACAGGATAGACGCATTAATATGTTGCGACCATAAAGTATACTGATATATTGCGTATATGTACACTGTACAGTATTTTAGCTTAAACTTAATAACGTTATGTCATAAAATGCATTGGCCAGTGTGTCATCTAGTAACTTTGCCGCTCTAAAAAAACAACACAACTCTTCCTTTCGCTCTTTCACGACGCAGATGTCGGAAACGTCTTCATTCACATTAGCCGCAAAAACCTAGACGCGTACATAAAATGTACCTACTCCTCAATGTGGCACAAAAAACAGATATTAATGACTCGTCTCGAATCCATTTTCCATAAGGCCCATACGTCTCACAGTCAAGTTTACATCACTACTACTGGTAAGTTAAGAGCAAATGCACTTTCGTTCATTGATGTCATTTGTACGCGAGTATCATCCAAAGGCGTTTATGTAAAGTGATAGTATGTATTCACACTGTTAAGTATAAATTAAGTGTATTTTACTTTGTAGTGATCCGAATGTTGGATTACTCAGATTGTTTTCTATTGATGTTGAATAGTTTCCGGGTCAAAGTAGCTAGAAGTATATTTTTTGCCCATGAACGCTGTGGACAGTATTGTTCGGGTTGAAGAAAAAGTTACGTAATATAGTGACGCTAGTGCAATGAGTTTTAAATAGGCGATCGTTTCGCCTACTTTACAGTCCACTCGTTGATCACACGTCTCTATAAAATACATAAGTCATGCGAATTGAAAGGACGTAAACGATAACCAAAATAAAAATCTAATAATATTTGGAGCTTTGTACTCAACGCATTCTTTGTTTGGTTTGTGTTTATCAATTCTGGAAAGATGTGCGCCATGACTCCCAACACATAACGCAAGTTAATAAACGTCGCTTTTCACCTTTGAAGATCTTACGCAGGCGATAGCAGGAATCTTTGAAATTTCCTTCGATTCAACGTCAAGCTTTCTCTGCCCGTAATTTCATAATATAGACATTAACGAGTGAAGTGCACATAGCAAGAGGCTAAACATTATAGACAGTGATTTATTTGCACATAGAATCTCCCGGGACATTACGTTCAATTATTTATAACTGTTCTATATACACGTTTAAATTGTTTCATCGAAATCGAAAGTACCGATTACATATGTATGATTTTAAGTTATTAAATCTGTTTTGTTGTGTTATTTTGACAGTAGACACTAATAGCACTATTGTTGAACACTTTCATATGTTCCTACGAACTGATGGTGGCGATGTCTGTCTAAATAATTACTATTACATAAGGCATTGTACTCGCGATCTGACATTGATCGCATATTCAAAATATTTTGTAGTACCTCTATTGTTTTGCAACAACGAAAGTAATCGCAATGTTTGATTTACAAACAATGTTTTATAGATTATATTATGGGACACACACAGGCAACAGACAATTATTACAACTTCTAAACACGACTACGTCTGCGTGGATAGATTTCCCAGGGTATAAAAAAGTAAAAAATAAAATTATCGTGCAAATCCATAATATATATCCATGCATACAATACCACCCAAATAATATTAGTAAAATAGAAAATATTTCAGGTATAACAGGCATAATTACTTCGTTCTATTATTCTGCCTCATAATGCAATATAGTTTATAAGTATTCTTCTATAATATTTCTATTAATTATAATGTCTAAAATCTTCTAACCACGTTGTCCATGTCACCTTCGTTTCATGCCATTAACTTCTCGTTCCATGTGTTTCTCTAGCGATACATGACATTATAATTAATACGAAGTCTTGTTTCAGGCTTAGCAATTTGTAATACCGTGTTAAGTTCGTCAGAAGAAATTATTAGTTAATTTATCATAAACTTGGCGATTTCACCCGCGATTTTTATTAACAAAAAACCAAACACGTCAATGTAAAATTTTATGGTAACCTATCTAAATACAAAGTCTGAAAACGTATTACTTCAACTTGGTTCCTATCTATGTATGTATATTTATGCCTAAGATTAACTTGGTGTTTACGCGTAGCTTGGCTACGTCCATTTTTTAATAACGCAGCATATAATTACTTGCAAAACACCACTTATGTTAAAGCATTCTACTTCCCAGTCATACATACAATAGGCTTTATGTATATTATATGGTAATAATAGATATTAAGCCGCTTTGCTGCACGCAGTCAACAGCATAACAAAAAACTTATCTTGTCTATGGACATTAGTTTGTACGACCGTTTGTCTATGGTAATGTGAAACACTACATCGCTTGTAATGACAAAGGCTGGAAATAAATTAAACTACATACGGGCTTAATATATTAATGTTATGCAACTATTTGTTAGGATTAAATCAGGAAATGGTTTCAATTGAAATCTAAATCAATTAGTACTCGTAATACATATAAGACTTGAGTTTCTAATAGTTATCTGATAGAATATACTCACATATAAGGTGCAGAAGTAGGTTATAGGTTTGCTATCAATGAAAATTATGAATGGTTTTCTGTGAGAATATGTTGTTGTACTCTCTTCTGTACTTTGTCATAGTTGTGCGAACTTTGTCTAACAAATGCTAACTCGCACTTGGTTAGTGACCGCTAAGCTTATTGAGAAAATAGTTTTATATTTTATCCAATTGACAATCATAGAGACATAAAGCAAAAACATCAACGTCTAATGTAAAAACTCTACGCAATCATTTTAACTTTATTGTAGCCTTATTTAATTTATTTATAAGTTAATTACATCTTATTAAGTGTATAAAACATAGTTTTTCGCTTTCTGCTCTTATTGCATAAAACAAAAAGAACTGAACAACAATCTCGAGATGTAAACTATTCCATATTTACACAGCACACACACTTTAATTCACACGTTGTGTTCCAACGAAATTGCTTTCTTATGGTAATGAGAAAATACTATACAATCATGTGCTCTATGCTAACGTCTGTGAATGAATAATGTACTTACAGTTTTTCTTTATACTACCATTGTATATTGGACTACTATATTTAGTATCCTTAGCTACTCTTATATTTCGAAAAATATAAAGTTCTACTACGTCTACTACTTCAACGCGTAGTATTTAGGATGTTATATTTTTCGTTTAGTCTAAAACATAATAAGTTTGTAGTTGTACTTTCGTAGTATCAAGTAGCGTTCTTTGGTCTCTACCTATCCTTATAGGAAATAAAATTATGTACATATGTATGAATAGTCTGTGTGTCATAGAAATATTAATATATTTTTTTTTTGTTATATAATAGTATAATAAAATTATAGCCAAATCTCATGTAGTAGCTTGAAGGTAATAAAATAATATGTAATGATTACAAACACCTATAAACACAGACGTTGATGCTCAATTGGCGACACTTGCGTCGGCAAAATAATTTATGAACAGTTATAAAATATATATTTACTTATTGCGTTGTTACGACTCTATATCGTGTCCCACACACGAAGACTAGGTGTACTGTGAATGGAAAATGTATTGTTTAATTTTATGTAGAAGCTATTAAGTACAGCAGCTCAAATATAGGTATTATTATTGCCTTTGAAAACTAACTAAAACTCGTGACAAAAATACGAACTACGCAAAAAAATTGCAAATTGCCTTTGGTTGTTTAAGATTGGCATTTTTTTTACAAAGTCACAACAGATTCGTATCTTGCATTCTATTGTTGTTTTCCTTGTTTACCATAAAGATTATTATTAAAAATATTTGATTATAATGTTTCCTGATTTCTAGGAATTAGCCGCATGCCATTATATTAATGGTTTTAAAGGACCTCACACCACGAGAGCGGAGCGGAGTCGAAAAGCTGTTATCATATCTGTACAGCATCTCTCCGCTTTCAAGCGAGTCATAGTGGTCGTTAATATTTCATTAAGTCCAGCAGAATGCATACATGCCGTTCGCGCAAATTGGTATTTTTCCTCATTTTTTGCATAGAACCGATGATATTTGTCTGTAATTAAGAAAGGCAACCTGTCTGCAAAATGTTCCTCTGTAAAACTTTAGCTGATCTATTAATTGCAATAAAAATCTTCGTTAAAATTCTTGCAATTGACCCAAAAACCTACTTATTTTGAAACAAGTCACAAAAGCATTCCGTAAAATTACGAACTTAATGAACAACTAAGCAAAGACAGTTAAAATTTTCTACGCTTGATTTTAGTTAACTAACACTCTGTTATGTAAACGGTTGCGAACAACGAAAAACCCAATAAATTATCTAGATTTAACTCAATGCAATAAACTATTCGTTACATACAACACTTTCGATTATGTTCCTAATGACCTACGCTTACGTTCTTTTTTCTCTACCGTCTTCTCGATATAAAAAGTTCACGGTGTCGAATCCAACCATGAGCATCTAGGTTACTAAATCAGGCTTATCAAATCCGATGAGATTTTTTGACGCATTATTTAACAACATGGTTCAAATGCAAAGATGTAGATTGCCTATTACTTCAACAACACGTAATCTTAAACGATGACGAACATTTAATTCTACTTGTATGGGATTTGTCTATTGATCAAAAATATTGAATTCGGTATATCTTTCACACATTAATCATCGTAATTAAAATTCTTTTAAAATGAACACAATATTAGTCGGAGGCAGTCAAAGTAGAGCACCCTACATACCAAACAAATTTTTCCATCACTTACATAACATTATGGCATGACTATGACAACTATTTGATGTGCGGACGAAAATTTTCACTTTTATAAGACGTTCCCACAGACACGCCCGAAGAAAGTCGAAATGTCGCAATATGCGTAAAACGAAGTAATGTATTCGTAACGATACCGATGTATGCGCTGATCCAATTGTGGAAAAAGTCGATGCATTTTGCTTCGTGGCTAATGCGATTTGCTAAAAACAACTTTCAAGCATCCAATCTGAATTTTTCGCACAACATTGCTACAATACAAGTGCCGCTTGTCTACTTCCGTGAATTCACAATTTGGCAGTGCTTATTTACTGACACACTACCTGCGATTGTCAATGATATGCTCATTTACACCATCATACTTCCGAATTTCTTTTCATCAAGGTTAAGAATACCATAGAGAACATTAATAGTTTAGATGAACACACGGAATGTTAATTGACTATAAAAAGTTGTGCAAAAAATGTAATTGTATTATATCATTGCGTCTATTACAGTCATTTTACAGCGACAATAGTGGAGTAACGACCGCGGACCGCGGACCGGCAGCAACCTGCTTGACGTCATCTTCTATTTCTACGACTGCTTAGAAAGCGGTTACTGGAATACCTGTTAGTCATGCACCGATGCCTAATATTAACTATTTTGTTTATTCAATTATTCATTAAGTTTTGCACGACTTAGCACGTCTTGACCTAGATTCAGAACGTTGTCATTAGCAACTACTAAGCTCAATGCAATGAAAGAATTAATATTGCAAGCTTCCGGCCCACTAAGTTTTTATTCGAGCTTATATCTGCCAAAGTATTTAATGGTTATATCTTTATTGAAATTGTTATATCCTGTCTACATCTGTCAGTTTAATAAGGCTAAGAAAGTAGATGTTTTTATCGAAGCCTTTCATGTATTTTCTACGGTGTAATTTCATGCTTGTTTTCTAATTAAGGTCAGTATAGAAGCGGCAGTATTTATAATAATTGAACACATACTCCTAACATCAATTTATAACCATGTCAGAAAAGACTCAATGCCTGTCGCTAGTTAGTCGTTAGTTACTGAGGTCTTATTTCTAGCGCTTAAGGTTTTATCATCACTATGCACTTGAGACATGTCATTTCATTTACCTTTCATATAGATTTCTTTTCTCGTATTTTTTTTCGCGCTTCTATAGTCGTTCGATACAGTGCTATTCAAGACAACATGGGTAATTAATTTCTTCCGATTACACAATATCCTTATCCTTTTTTATTATTTTTAACATTTACATCAGCATCCTACTAATATTTCTACCATCGTAACTGTTGGACAAAATCTTTAACTTAACCGTTTAAAATAGATCGGTCAAAAATTTACTTAAATTACAGCTCTGTACTTATAATACGACGTTGGTATAAAATGTATCAATACCACCAACGTAAGTACATGGTACATTTTATTATTAAGAATGCGTTTATTCATTGAGGAAGATTAAATCATTTTGCTGTCAAGTTCTCTAGTAACCCCATTTCCTATGATTTAGTTGTGCTGTTTATCTGTGATAAAAAGCCATCTGGTGTTTCCTAGATCAATAAGATAAATAAACTGGTATCGGTTATACAAGTCATATTCCGACACAGAATATTGTGTCTTTAGTAGTTTAGTCGTTACATTGTATCGACTGAACTAGTTTACCGTAACATACTTTATCAAATGTAAATCAAATCTAGATCAAATTATAATGTTAATCATTTCCTATTAAGCTTGATCTAAACTTGGTATTTTATTTTATTTCAATATTGCCGCTTCATAGAAGGCATTAACAACAAAGCAGGTCGCTATCTAAATTTGTCGCGGTTAACATTACCAAGCCTAAAGAGTAAAAACGCCAAAGTATCATTCAACTATCATATTTTTTACTTGCGTATTTTTTTGTTTTAAAATGTTTACTGAATTTCCAGCAATTTATAAAAAGTAGCCGCTACCAGCACAAAAAATAACAATAGCGCTGACAGATTGTAAGGTGATTAGGTGACAGCTATTGTTCGGAACAAATGAACGCAAAAAATACACAAGAAGATGTTCAAGACCTAACGCAATAGAGAAAGCTTAGAACCGAAAATACCTACGATCTGGTAATTAGGTAATAGCAACTGCCTACCACGCTGAACGTAATGGTGCTACCTATTACTAATGGTCGACAGGAAGAGATTTTATTTTAAAGACATGGCACCCGAAAGCGGTAAGGTGAAACGCAAGGGGGAAGAAAATTGTCAAAAAATTGCAATGCCGCTCACCGATACTACCAGTTAGATAGCAATAGAAGTAGGTAGGTATCGTACCTATACACCTGCGTTGGCAATATGTCAAAAGAATTTGAATCGATAAGCCGGATAACACTCTTTATTGTAACTCATTACATAATTTAGATTGATATGTTGGTGATTTGGTTTCTGTACATAGGAAAATTAAGGGGACGATTCTATTAGACATAACATTTTTCAAAAATAATCGTAAGTTTTATTAAGTATATTATATCACCTTACGTTGTAATTGGTGAAGGGTAAACAAACCGTAGGAACCTATATTTTTCATGTCTCATAAGTGTCGTTACGTTGCTCCGCATACATAACAAGATTACTGTAAGTATAAGTATCTGACATGATTAAATAAGGTGTAGAAACCGATCAGTTCACCATAAGCAGGTTAAGTAATCTTCAGTGCACCAGGTGGTAAGTCTACGGATGTGTGACCGATTACCGAACGATAATTGAACCGAGTGTTTCCGTACTTCAGTTCCACTTGTCATCGTCAAGTGCCAGCCGATCGGACATGTTAGAGGCTTTCACTTGATCGGACACTAATTAATGAATGAAGATGACAGGATCAGAACTTTGAAATTCAATTAACTATGTAGATAAGATGATATTATTGATAATGTCAAGAAATACCAATAAAATATTCTCAGAGACGGCGCTGCTAGTACACTTAAATTAAAAACACAAAGTCATAAACATGTTTGCACTGATTTCAAAGCCAAAATACTTGTACTCGACTCAAACCAGATTTGAGCGAAAAGGAAATGTGACCCCTAAAACGCCAGAGTTGTTTTCAATTTCACTTCATACCACTGTGCTGCCTACTTATCTACCTATACAAGTATGGTGCGTGTATAACCCATAATAATGGTAATGTAGTGCATAAGTGGCTTGAGTTGTTCTTAGTTCTGTATAAACGATCATGGTGTTTTCGTTGCAGAACATGTTATTGAACTATTAGGTTATAATGACCCGCTTTCTACAAATACTGCAGTGCAATTACATTTATATTTCCTATCGTTTCCGACAGTGATTAATATGTTTAAGTTTAGTTGTTAACGTCGATCTAGTATGTGGGTTAACGAATGTAAAGCGACACTTTTTTCCGATTTCAATTTACTGATCCTATTTTTTAAATATCGGTCAACAAAATATTCATGAACATTTTTGTAAAATTCCACCATTCACTAATTATTTGAATGTAATATGCATTAGTTTTTAATAAAAATACCTTCTAAAGGGTAAGAACATTTACACTGCAATATACTTAACGTCCAAGAATGTAAAACGACTATTTTAACTCACTGCTAACCATTTATACATTTAAAAGGTTATTAAACGCAAATTATTATTGATTTTATATAATTATATTACCTCATCTTAAAAAGAACGGGATTAAGTTATTCACATTTCACTGCATCGCTTCATCGGATGCATATAATGCATGCTTTTAGAGCAGTAGGTTGATATCTAAAATTATAATTTATTATTTTTATTCTATTAGGAAATAATTAAATTATATAATATCAAATATTTATTTGTCAGAACGTAGGTGTTAATGTATTGTTTCCTTGTAGAGCATAACACGTTTTGTGCGCAAAAGTGATAGGAGCAATAAAAGTGTAGGTATTTTGAAATGCGAAAATAAATAAATATTAATACAGATTTAGTGATAGTATTTTTTATAGAACTTTACAGCTATAACATGTTGTTAGTGGACCAATATATAATATTCTACTAATGTTTTTATTTTACATATAATACTTGTAAAAAATAAAGGACCTTTTATAACCTACAACGACTGTGAGTGATGTATAAGTGTCGGATAGTGAATGTTATAGACGGATAGGTGTGAAACGTTCCATTGATAAACAATCTGACTACGAACAAAACAACCTTATATAGACATATGACTGATGTTATAG
Source organism: Anticarsia gemmatalis (assembly GCF_050436995.1). Lineage (NCBI taxonomy): Eukaryota > Metazoa > Arthropoda > Insecta > Lepidoptera > Erebidae > Anticarsia > Anticarsia gemmatalis. Next base: position 4,999,037 of record NC_134756.1, on the reverse strand, counting down.
ATTTTATATAAGAAGTTACATCGGGCCGGGCCTTTCCAATCCTTTCTAAGCTGATTCACCTAATTCCTCTCCAATGATATAATTGAGGTGAAGCACATAGGAAGATCAATACAGTTATTGTATTTACTCACAATAGCAGTATGTAATTTGGACTGAAAGATTTCCTCTTTATTGTTTTCTAGGACCAAAGCGTTACGAAGAAGAGTCGTCACGACTGTTAGATAGTCTATGGTCATACTAATAATACCTCTTGTGAATCTACCGCAAGTTTTAGAGAAAAAGACGCGAATGCAAATTCATTACATCACTAATAAGAATAATGATAATTAAAATAAAACGTTAGTTGGATACCTACATTCAGTGAAAGAAAAAGATTTGTTATATCTACATATCTTAAAATAACTCATAGTTTTTATGTTTGAAATAAAAGTAAATAAAAAACTGTTATCTTTGCGATTTTGCAAATAAGATCAGCATTTTTATCCATATATTTTTTTAACTTATAGTACCAATTCAAACCCAATATTAACAGTAGAGGCAGGACGATGATGAATGACGAAAAAATACTTTCTGCTTGTGCGAATTCACTCAGCATCGATATCCTTAGCCTGCAGCATACAAGCTCTGGATAAAAAATATGTTTTTGTTGTAATGTTAATAATAAGATAGTAAGAGGTTAAAATTCATTCCTCTCGAAAAAAGGAAGCCAACTTAGCATTTGTTTGTAAGTTGATTTAATTTTATTGGTTGGAACATAATGAGCTTGCCTGTTATGTTCGCTGCTCGGTGCCCGTTCACGGGCGGTTTTTGTCTTTTTTCAAGACTGACCACTTTTACTATCTCTCAAGCCGACGACACGGTTACGAGCAGTGAGATTTACATCATTTTTAGTTTAAATTACATTCTATTATATAACGTGTGTAATAAAGTGTACCTTTGTTGCGTGAATGGCAAAGAAAAGACTCCGTAAGTGTTTTTTTACCCTTACGTGTCACACTTTTAGAATTTTATTTTGCTAACGAGTAACTGCTAAATTAATTTCGTGCGAAATGAGTCGGTATCACGATGGTGATTGGTCACCATCGTAATACCGACCATACCAAGTGCTAAGACTCTTTCTAGAAGTTACGTTTTTGTAATATCTTTATTATTTTAATCTCAGCGGTTCCGCTAGCGCACTCGCTATGCATCTTACATAGCAGTATTTAATGTGAGTGTAAGGAAAACTATCATTACAAATTCATTTCCTTCGCCTAGATCTACATCTGTCGGCTCACAATAGAACATCCGAATTACATAAAAATGACATCATTTATGTAACACTAGGCGAAACGATTACATTCCACGAATACTTTTCTGGGTAAACTATGTAAATTTTATGCGACCACGTCATAGTTTCAAGACAATTTCTACTGTGTAACATCACTTTCACGTGTTTATCTTTATTAGATAATCTTAATCTATTAATACTGCTACGTCCTCCGACACTTTACTAACTAAAGTTTAAATGTTGAAACAAAATTGATCAAATCCTTCGATTCATAGTTATTTTTACCCAACTTTGCTATCATTTGGCTTTTTAATTCTTTACAAAAACATGTTGCGCATTTTAGAAACAGAGAGAAAGACTAGAAGATAATTCTAATTTTTGGTAATCATCAAAATGAATCGCGTGTGAGAATAAAATGTGGACGAAGAAATGTCATAAAAATCTTTCTCACTGATAGATAAAAGCTGCTTAATTTCGAACCGCATATGAACCGGTTAAAGCCGCCGGCAAAAGTTAAATATTAATTTACTGTCATAAAATATCGTACCCAAAAATGCCAGACAAGCTTTAGACATAATTGTGTAATGGACCAGTTATGACGAATTTTCGTACGAGAAAGATGAGATCATGTAAGGTGACAGAATATTTATGACTTCCGCCCGCTACATGACCGTTTTGAAAAAAGTCGTTGATGTTTCGATTACTTTCCGAGATAAAAAATATTTATAATGTAAAACGTATAAATGTATAACTCCAAGATACAATGAAAATAAGATAACCGTTTGAGACATGCTATTGTTATTAAAGGATTTCTTTCCGGGTGTCTTAATTCAGTGGCAATTCCAAAAATAAATCTACTCTTCTTAAATAAAGGAGTAAAGAGAAACAAAGATATACGTTTTTAATTTATTTTACAAATCAGTATTTACATGATTATAGGGCAGTAGGGGAGGCCAATGACGAGGTACAAGTTGTGAGGGTTGAGGGGACAGGGCTGGCGGGATTAGATGATCGCAGGACCAACGTAGCCGGGGTAGGTGTAGCGAGCGCCAAAACCATTCACGACGGTCGGTCCGGCAACCAGGGTCTGGAAAAGAAATGTAATTTGTAAAGTTACTGCATATCTTAGTACTTATCCTTGATTAAGGAGATGATGGTATCGATGGTAATCGAAACAATAGATGCATAAAAAATACCATTAGTGTTAAAGTTAAGTTTGTAGAGTGTGTTGAAATAAAAAATAATTACGTTAAACAAATTAAGTCACTGATTCTGGTATTTCCTTTCGCACAGCAGAATACAACTATACCTAAATCCTTGTTTGAGTCAAAACGCTAATAAGAATAATTTCTCATTTTAATGAAAGCTTATCATAGTTTACGCAAATAATTAAAGAAATTGTGTTGATAGCTTACCCTGGTAGCGGCATAGGGTGCCACGCCAGCATAGGGCCAGGTGAAGAACTGGGGAGCGGCAGTAGCCAGAGCCACGCACACGAGCAGGAATACCAACTGGAATTAAAAATAATTTTCTTACCATATAAAGTTTTATGATGATTGTACTAGTAATGAAAAAAAGGGTCAACTTTTTTGCATTGCTTAATACATTTTTTCTGGATAACCTAATAGCTGGAGGGGTAAACATAAATATTTGATAGTTACCTACGTTAATATAAAATTATACAAAAAAGTATGCAAGCACAAATTTCTCCATTATGATATAAGAAATAAGTAAAAATATTACACTTAAGTCTTGGTTTAAAAATTACTTACGACGTATTTCATTTTGATGAAGTTGGTTGAGTAGATCTCACTAGAACTGCTGCTGAGCCTTCTGAGTGCAAACTATACCGTCCTACGGAAGGCAGACGCATATATAGGGCCTTAGAAGGTCGTCAAGCACCGAGAACAGCCCAGACCCTATACCCTCCTAAGGTCAAACCGGCCTATCTGAATATCTAATGAAAATACCAGTCGTAAGGAAAAAATGTATAGATGATAATTATTCGTTCCAGATATGGCGTGCATAATAATTTATAAGTGCAACTTTGTCGTCAAGCCTAAGATATCTAAAGGTGTCAATAGATAAAGGTGTTTATTATTATTGTGAGTAGAAATCTCAATAATGTGAAGCTATTTTAGGATCGCGTTGAGGAATGTATACCAGATTATCATTTTGTTGATTACCGACCACTTGCCCTCTTTGTTTCTATGAAAACCGTCTTTTGCTGTAAAACGAATGAAAGCATACAAAAGTTGGGGTTGATCGAGAACGATAGATACCATAAGTAGAAAAAAAAATAACGTGGGTTCTTCTTTGTGCAACCTTTTATATAATTTTATTAGGTGTCTTTATCCAGTTTATCCTCACTACATAATCGGAGACTCAAACATAAAACATACTATTTTTCAATTTTTCTACATTATTTGGAGGCGTACTCCAAAAATTACATCATCTACACCTCAAACCTAAAAAAGTGGCACAGTTGCTAAGTAAAAAAGCATTATTTTCAACATACAACATGCCAACAATATTAGCATAACACGACAAAATCTAACACAAAAGCAACATGCATAACTAATTCAGTAATTTTTAATTATGCACAACAGAAATGTGTCAATTAACTTCGTCAAGTACAGCTATTATATAAAGTTTATGTATACAATTATACATAACTGGCTTAACCTCATACTTGGCAAGTAACTGTGGGTGGAGCTCATACTTTAGTCATTCATTAAGTAAACATTTAATAACTACTTGTTATGAACAGAATACATATGCACCATTTCATATGATCGAATTACCCACTTGATTGATTTATAGGATCGGTATAATTGCAATATCAATCATGAATGCGTGGCTCACGTAATTCTTCCTGAAGTATTTTATCGTTCACGCGTTATATTATATAGATAGCACATAATCAACAACGTAAGAGGAAACTAACAGATGTTGAATATCGTTAATAAATATGTCCTAGGCCCTGTCTAACTTTTTCTAAATATTTAAGGGAGCTTATAAGTTGTAATTTTGTCCGTTATTTACATACGTTTGTTGTCATTTTTTTGCGGTAGGTTATCTGGCACTTAAATATACACTGTGAAATGAAGTGGTTTTGTATTTTGCTTTTATACATGGCACGTTTAAAATATGCTCGCTTACTCTATTTTGTACTAAGTACTACTTACTACTTTTTACTCTACCTTAAATTTTCTACTCCAAAGCAGCATAATGAACATTCACCTTTAACATATAAGAGGTTTTTCCGCATCAAGTCGCATATGCTCGTCCACAGATGCAGTCTCGAGCGGTTCTAAAGCATCAGCTCTATACACTGCGTTCTCAATCCACACCGCAATCCGATCAGAGATAGCGACCATGAACCGAGGAAGACGCCCCGGGTTCGTACGTGTCGGTTTCGGCTCACCTATAATTTAAGTTTTATTGAAATACTTAACTGAGTACCTACATTGCAATATTAATTGTAAAAAAGGAATATTGTAAACTTTAAGTCGAGGCGTCCCTCCTACTCTGCTATAACAGCAAAATTATGCCTATCAATTTCAATTTTAAAATGACAATGATTGTTATACATAAATTAGATCAAGCTTGTCAAAAGTTCCAAGAAACTTCACTGTGAAAGGATCACAACTTACGCAAATAACAAAAGCAAGATTACTGTAGGCGTCACAAAGAACTTGTCTGCGTATGGAAATCATTCAACTCAGACTAATGGGACATAAAGAATAAGATTTACTTTCTTGAACCTATTATATGAACACTAACCTAGAATATCTGCGACTCTCTCCAACACAACGTCGGCTATACTTCGCAAACGATTGGAAACCAACATCTCTTTCTGTCCTTTGGCTATGTAGTCACACAAGCGATACGCCACCTGGAGTAGGTATAGGTACATACGTCATCGAAAATCATAGTTCAAACTAGCGAAGAAGTTACCCTAGTTCAAGAAGTAATAGGCAAATAAACGATAGCTTTTCTTGGCTTAGTTATGTAGTACCTACACTCAGTAGGTAAGAAGGTACTCTCTAGTATTTGTTAGGTAAAGCGATACTTCATCACAAAGGTTTCAGCTTGATACAATACTTAGGTATAGTATCACTTCTTTCGGATAAGTAGGTATCAGATAACTTATCAGATGGAACTTTGACAGTTGTTTTTGTACAATTGCTTGTAAGTAGGAGATAGGTTGCCTGACACCAGTTTATACTACCTGTGAAACTAGCCCTTTCTGTATATCAATCTTCTTTACTGCAGTCAATTAGAGTAACGTCTATGCATTACCTGAGCGCTAAAGTTGACGAGCCACCTTTGTCGCTGCATTAGTTCTTTATTTCTGTCAGCATTATCCTTGCGAGTGTCCGTACTCGGGCCCGTCCAACGCTTTGTGGAATCACTTATCGCTTGAAAGTATTGTTCCGTTTGTCTACCAAGAAAGTTTTAAAATTAATAATTACTTACCTTTTTGTTTTTTTAGCATTCAAGACGCAATTAAGGATAAAGAAAGAAATAAGGAAGTTTGTAAAGAACGTGCTAGGTAGGTTGGTTTTTGCCTATCCCTACGATATGATAGGCGTGATACATGTATGTATTTATGAACACTATAAATGTACAGTGAAAAGTATTCATTCATATTAAATCAATGAAACCTGTGCAACGCGCACATTACACAACGTAAAGCATTTCATCATGTTTATGTAAAGCCCTATGCATCAATGAACATACACAACTAAGTACCTACATATTATAGTGCCATGTCCTAATTATTACTAACCAGAACGCATTCGGGACAATTGAACAATAAGAGCTTTTGTATCTAGTATGGATGACAAAATAGGTAGGTACAATAACAAAAATCAAAAACTAAGAAAATAAATCAAACAGGGATAAATTAATTAGACCATGTACCTATTAGTGGCCAATGTTACAAGGCCTTACCCTTACCTTACCCTAGTACCTACCTAAAAATGTGGGATACCCAACATTTATAATGTTGGCTTAGCAGTTTAGGTGGTCACCCCAACATAGACACTACCGTATATTGGTCGTGGGTTTGACTCCCACCCAAATCAATATTGTAGGCGATGCTTTCAACTGTCTATACCTATCTATGTTTCCTAGTAACTTTCAATGATATAAGAGGTTTTAAAATCTTACTCTGGACTAAGGAAGTAGTCCTCTTCCAAGGCACTTTTAATTTTATCTCTCCTATCACGAGGGAGTATAGCACATTTTTCATCCCATAGCGAACGGAGTCGACGCGCAGTTGGCCGAGCGAGCATCTCTACCCTTTCCATGTTGCGGCGTTGACGAGGAGACAAAGCCTCGCTTTCTGAGATGAAAAGAATAATAGATACCTTACCTACATAGTTATTTCGACAACCTGATACCCACTAACAGCGATATTTTCATAGTCCCAGTTGTGGATCCAAAAAAAAAACTAAAGGCTCCCAAAAAAAATGCACTTACGTGCATGCTGTCTTGGATTCTTCAGAGCAATAGTAATAAAGGTGTGAATGGTGTGATAGACTCAAAAATAGCAAAAGCCTCATAAGGTTTTAACTTTAATGTTTCCTACTTACCATTTACTACTTTTACATTTGGATCGATGTCGGTATCTGCTTTGGATCCTCTTTTTCGAGGCATTTTGAAATGTAAATTTTAAATACACAAAAGCACTAAAAAATTTTGAAATTTAAATAAAAATGACGTGTTGGTAACCAGGTAACCTACTGTGACGCCTAGAAGTATTTATTTTTGTTTAGTTGTCTATGTTTTATATCATAGTATTTACTTAGATTGCTAACTAGTTTATGGTAAATATATTGTACAAAGTCTTCCTGCATACTTAAGTGGGTATACTTGATTGATATAGTAATACAAAAGCATAATACATAAAAGTATTTTTTGGCTCATCGCGTTCGAATTACTAAGGGCACGATGTGGGTGCGATATTACATAACAGCTATTGACAATTGTTGGGTAAATAAAACATGAACATTCTGTACAAAGTATTTATTTTTGGCCTAAACATATCCAACTCCGCAAATCTGGTGTTCCGTCGTTGACAAACCCTGATGAAGTCGTTGCGTCACTTTGGTACGGGATATGCCATGTATTATTCGTTTTCTGAGCACAAGGCGTGAACTTCAAGGGTGGCTGTAATGACAATATGTAATTAAAATAACTACTAAGTAGAAGTAAGTACAAGTAAATGTCAGCAAGATATGTTATACTCTAATTTCTGCTGGCAAGTTCGAGTCCCAAAATTAACAAACATTTGTATGTTAATTTTGGGACTCGTATCAACAAAGTATACTTTTTATACTGTTAACTATTAGGGCCTTTTTGTGTTTTCAATTAAACCAATCTTTTTTATATATATATTGTTAAGGACTACATCTTTTGAGATTTAAATTATATTTAAAAGCAGAGTCCAGGTTCCAATAGAAAAACATGCTTATGATAAAATCATTGAATGAATAAGTATTACCTGTATATTGGCCCCTTTATGCCCTTCATGAAACACCATCCATTGGTGTTGCCATTGCCACCTCCTGAATAAAAGTTTTAAATTCTGGTCTTTCAAGTTAAATAAATGACCTCTCAATAGGTCTTTTGACACTATGTCTGTTTTTGGTCCACTCATTATTGCAGCTGTTATGAAGAAAGGGTCATCTTGTGAGCTGGAATATTGAAAAGATTAGTGCTTTACTAAAATATTAGGTACTGATAAAATTTTAAATTCATAAATGTCTTAAAACAAGGTCAATTGATAAAAATGAATTAATGAATGATGGTTCAACAATGGGATAGCTTAACAGTTAAAATATGAGGTAGACTGTCTACTATTAAGACAATGCCTAAGGCATTAAGTCAGCCTGTATAAAAGATAAATAAAAAATAAATACTGTACTTACAGATTATCTGTGAAAAAATAGCAAGTTTTACTCATAATTTTCTCAATAAATTTCTTATTCCATTTCAACATATGTTTTCTGCCTAGAAGAAGGATCTTTTTATTTTCTTTTGTGAAATAATCCACTACATCATTAAGTAAACGTAATTTCTGGATATGGGGTCCATTGGCAACAGCATAGCATATATTAAGTCCATCTAAAACAACATCAAATGGAGCAAATCTCTGAACAGTATCTGTGAACCTTTTCAGTTCATCGGTAGATGATTTTAATAACAAATCTGAACCCACAATGAGCTTGTCCTTCACAATCTGTTGCAATTGGGTAAACTCTTCATTAGATAATGACAAACATTTTAATGTTTCCTTACAACATGAACATTGGCCACTGAAAACATAAATCTTGTTAAAAATGCACCTTAACATTAAAACTTGTATTTAATTTTAAGTCTTATTAACTCTTTGTCATAGTCTTACTCTGATTTAACTTTTACTTACTCTGATTTTCTTATTCTAGAAAATGTTGCATCCCACTCTAATGAAGTATACACATCTTTGATTTTATTTACTGTTTTCTCAGTTATACTAGCACAATTTGCTGCTAAGTGTACAAAAATTTCATCAAAATATTTTGAAATTGTTTTCTTATCTTTATACTTCCGCAAAATATATTTAATCCATTCATCATAAGCATTATCTTGTAGTGGTCTCCTATGATCAATACTTTGCTGGATCAGTTCCATGGCTTTCTTCTTTTTATTAAGGCTAAAGAGAGTTGCTATTACAGTACTGTAGGCAGAATGAGTTGGGACAGCACTTAAATGTATATCATCTAATATTTTGATTGCTTTTTCCCATTCCTTTATAACACAAAGTACATGTAATAAATTTTCACTTGTACTGCTATCTAACACCTTATACTTTTCATACAAACTTTTATGAGTGTCTAAAATAAATTTCTTTTGTTCTTTAGATATTTTTGTTGCTTCTCCCATTTTACTGTATAATATTAAAATGCCATTTATTGCACCTAAAGATAACTCTTCATTTTTATTTTTCAAATGATCAGCAAATGACGCAGCAGCAACAAACTTTTTACTGCTCACCAATATTTTTAATAAAACAGCATCTATATTCTTCTCATTAAGATTTCCTTTAATTGACATGATAGAGTTTTTAACTTCTGTCCAGTCTTGATTGTGGCCATTACCATCGTCTATTGACTTCAAAAATTCCACTTGATTATCGAATTGAACTTTTCTATTGTAAGCCGTAAATTGACTATACGCTCGTATAACGATGGCGTTATCTGTAAGGCCAACATTATTATTAATTATCTATTTGCTATACTTATTAGACATATTAAAAAATGTTTACTTTCAATCATATTACTTTTATGAGTACTCACAATTACTTCGTGAAGATAATATACGAGTCAATGAATGAAACATCTTAATATTCATGTTTTTTTTTATATGGCGATGAAAATCTCGGTCAATTTTATCTAATTAGCAGAACATTACGTTAATAGGCACTTATTTTACTAACACATATAACAACAAAATCTGTAAATGAAAATAAGAGGTTAGGTTAGTTTTAGCAATCTGGTGTCAATATTGACAAACTTGACATCTTAAACCATAGACGCCTTAAACTGATTGAAAATTGCTACAATCGTCCCATAAATACTGAGATTAAATGAGGTCCTAAAAGCCCTATTATTAAGTACCTACATTTTATTTATTATTACAACCAGTAGGTACCTAACTGAAATAATATTCTGTGAATACAAAATATACATAACGCAAATATAGGTAGTTTATGGTACTTTACTATTTAATCTTTACCGAATATGTTATATTTTCTCTATGGTGTCAATTCAATCGGAATATTCGGAATATGTTTACAGGTGTAATGAATGAAAATACTTACGATTAGCGCTCGAGTTTTCTACAAAGTATAATATTTTGTCTGCTGAACGTTGCTAAATTGAACTAGTTATAATCATGGATGGAAAAACTACTAAAATGCCCAAAGTGGCAAAGGTGAGCGAAATGCAACAATTTGAGCATTGTTTGGTTAGAAACTTTTGTTAAAGTGAGTGATATTAAATATACGTGTCAATTGCAGGTCAAGAATAAAGCACCAGCAGAAATACAAATCACTGCTGAGCAACTGCTACGAGAAGCCAAAGAAAGAGACTTAGAAATATTACCACCTCCGCCAAAACAGAAGATCTCTGATCCAGAAGAACTAAGAGATTATCAACATCGTAAGAGGAAGGCATTTGAAGATAACATTCGAAAAAATAGGCTTGTGAGTAAATTCTTCATAATGTACAAACATTTAATATTAACATTACTTTTCTACACTTCAAACTATTAGATGAATGATACAACATGTCTTCCTAAACTACAAGTATATGTTTTTCAGGTCATTGGAAACTGGCTCAAATATGCTCAGTGGGAAGAATCACAAAAGCAGGTGCAGAGAGCAAGGTCCATTTATGAAAGAGCTCTTGATGTGGATCATAGAAATGTTACCCTGTGGTAAGTATATTGAGAAAAGCATTAAATATTCACTGCATGTTTGGAGCAGTGGTTAACATAGTGCATATTTGTTTGATGAACACAAGTACCTGACCTACACTGGGATGTAAATATTTCTATTTTATTTACTCTAAAATATAAAGTATTATAGTGGTAACCATAATACAAGTTTGGATTAGTTTGGAATCAGATGACTGTACGAGTTTATTTATATTATTGAGTTGTCCAATTGTAGTTATTAGTTACAATAAAGAGTTCTCATAATAACTTTATCTACTGATTATTATCTCCCGTGTCTACAAATCATCAAACGTCTATTCAAGGGACATTTTGGTTTTATTCGATATTGTATAATAAGTTGCACTGGTTTTCTATTATGTTATATAGACTCTGTTTGTATTGAATGCAGTAGCCTAGTATTTTTTTAGCCTTTACTGATGTAACATTTACTTAAGTTAAATAAGTGATTTTTTTTATATTCTAGGTTGAAATACACAGAAATGGAGATGAGGAACAGACAAGTGAATCATGCTCGAAACTTATGGGACAGAGCTGTTACTATACTTCCTAGAGTCTCTCAATTCTGGTACAAATACACTTACATGGAAGAGATGTTAGAGAACATTGCTGGAGCTAGACAAGTATGTAAACTGTAATAAATTATACCAATAACCTGTAACAGTTTATAATGAAGAAAGTATGATATAAAATTATAATTATGTTTTAATGTTGTCAATATTTCGGCAGGTGTTTGAACGGTGGATGGAATGGCAGCCAGATGAACAAGCATGGCAGACATACATCAATTTTGAATTAAGATACAAAGAGTTGGATAGAGCCCGGGAAATTTATGAAAGATTTGTAATGGTACATCCAGATGTTAAAAACTGGATAAAATATGCAAAGTTTGAGGAAAACCATGGATTTATAAATGGATCAAGAAAAGTATATGAAAGAGCTGTAGAATTTTTTGGTGATGAAGATCTTGATGAAAGATTATTTATTGCATTTGCTAAGTTTGAAGAAAATCAAAAAGAGCATGACAGAGCGAGAGTGATTTATAAATATGCTTTAGACCATATTCCAAAAGACAGAAACAAGGAACTGTATAAAGCATACACCATACATGAAAAAAAATATGGTGACAGATCTGGTATTGAAGATGTTATTGTCAATAAGAGAAAATATATGTATGAACAGGAAGTGATTGAGAACCCTACCAACTATGATGCATGGTTTGATTACATTAGGCTTGTAGAGAATGAAGGGAATGTTGATGATATACGTGATACTTATGAAAGAGCCATAGCCAATGTGCCTCCATCAAAAGATAAGCAGTTCTGGAGACGTTACATTTATCTTTGGATTAATTATGCTCTTTATGAAGAATTGGAAGCAGAAGATGTTGAAAGGACTAGGCAGGTTTACAGAACATGTTTAGAGTTAATACCACATAAAATATTTACTTTTTCAAAAATATGGCTGATGTATGCACAGTTTGAAGTTAGGTGCAAGGATTTAAAACAGGCCAGAAAAACATTGGGTATGGCTTTGGGTATTTGCCCTAGGGATAAGTTATACAGGGGCTATATAGACCTGGAAATCCAGCTCAGAGAATTTGACCGATGTAGAATATTGTACCAAAAGTTTTTGGAATATGGTCCTGAAAACTGTATAACATGGATAAAGTTTGCAGAATTGGAAACTTTACTGGGTGATACAGATAGAGCTAGAGCAATTTACGAAATAGCTGTCGGGCAGCAGCGACTAGATATGCCTGAATTGCTCTGGAAAAGTTACATTGATTTTGAAGTGCAACAAGGAGAAACTGAGAAAGCTAGACAACTTTATGAAAGATTGTTGGAGAGGACAGTACATGTTAAAGTTTGGTTATCATATGCTAAGTTTGAACTTAATGCAGAGAATGCTGATAACATAAATGTTGAATTAGCCAGACGTGTATATGAACGTGCTAATGACAGTCTAAGAAGTGCTGGTGAAAAAGAGGCAAGAGTACTTCTACTTGAAGCTTGGAAAGATTTTGAGACTGAAATTGGAGATGAAGAGAAACTTGAAAAGGTTATGGGCAAAATGCCTAGAAGAGTTAAGAAAAGACAGAAGATTGTTAGTGAGGGAGGAGTTGAAGAAGGATGGGAAGAAGTATTTGACTATATTTTCCCTGAAGATGAAATGGTCAGACCAAATCTTAAATTGCTGGCTGCTGCGAAACAATGGCGAAAACAAAAAGAAGTTACACAACCAGAACCAACTGCAGAAACTGAACAAACTGAAAATGAAGAACAAGAAGAACAGGCATCTCCAGACAAGAACATTGATAATGATGATGAAAACAGTAAGAGTGGTGACAGTGAAAGTTGAAAGTACATCATGAATAAAAGATTTTCAAATTTTTTGTCAATAATTTATTTGTCTTTTGCCTCAATCCACTTCATCAGGTCTAACAGGATGAGATAATGGTATAACTGATTTTTTATTTACATCTCTTGAACATGCTTTTCTCATATCTGAAAAGTAAAAGTATAAAATTATAACTTAGTAGGTATCTAAGAATAGTAACAAAAGACATGTCTTTGTCATAGTTTTTTTTTTACCATAAGCATCCTCATCTGGATCTCCAGAATAATATTCCAATACAGTTCTGTACACAATGTACCCCAGATTCTTATACATATTGATTGCCACTTTGTTGCTCACTCTAACAAATAGGTCTACAAAATAGGCCTTCTTTCTGCAAAGAAAAAAAACATCAACCATTGTAACCACTGCCTCATTTTCCCACAAGTAGAAATTATGATTCCCATTGTTGTTAGGATCTCCCTTGTGATTGTAGAATTGATCAGACCTGCGCCCATCACCCTGGCAGAATGAGACTTACTTTTCAGAGACATCTTCTAAAATATTCATAAGTGTAGCTGCAAGTCCTAATCTTCTATATTCAGGACTAACAGTTAAGGCAGTTACATGACCATGCCAGTTTTCACCAAGACCCTCAGCCTTGCCCATTACTGAAAAATTTAATACATTTTAATAATAGAAATCAAGAAGACTGGTTTTGAAGAGAATACTGTTATATTAATACTCTGTGATGAAACATCTGTGTCTACATATTATTTCTATGACAATAAAATTATTATTATGATAGACAATTCCGTAATAGGTAGTTATAAATAAAACAAACTAATTTAAACACAAAGAAACAATAACATACAAGTAGGTAAAATAATCCGAAATAATTTTACTTACTGTATCCCATTATTTCACCACTGGGCGATTCAACTACTTGAAAATATTCAGGCCAATGCGCCAAATATTGGGTGTAAAATGACAACCCATACGTCTCCGTTAAAGGGTCTAAGTTACTGTAACAAGCGATCAGAACAAGAGTTATGTACAATATTAATAATCTTAGAAAACCGAAGAAAGATAATAACTTACTTACACATTATTGAACTTCAACATATCTTCACACATAAATGGTCTAATTGTAGTCATTGTGGCAAATGTTTTAATGCAATTTCTATTAATATAAATCTCACATTCATTCAAAAACTTTTAGTTAGGTTATAGGTACATGTAGAGGTTCAATTTTTGTTTGTGTTTAGTGAAGTGAACTGTTATTGGGATTTCGATTTTCGGTTATTGTACCGATTACCGAGTGTATCAACCCGTGAGTGTCCCTGATCCCCGAATCCGATATATTCACTAATTTAATCTGGTTGTAGATTAAAAGAAGTGTCTAAGAGAATATTTTATATTCATAACTTGACGTTAACTTTATAGGTTTTAATAACTTGCCTAGGGTGACAAAAGTATTTTTTCGGAACTAGACAGACAAAATTAAGTGTAATACAAAATTTATAAAATGCACATCCCTAGTTTAACTCGATTTTGATCGACTTTGTTTGATTAACAAAAATCCATAGACTAGGATTATGGAAGTCATGATTACAAACCTAAGAAAAAGGTGGATAATACTGGATAACAAAAACACAATGAATGGAAATTTGAAATAGATAGGTACCTACCTACCTAAGCGATTTCGAAGACACGAAGATTTGTAACATGGTTAAAATAGGTACCCCTTTTAAAAAAGGAAAATTATTATTCACTAACAAACAAGTTAGCCGATATAGTTCTTCTTATGACAAAAATACAAATGTATTTGAGATTATGTTTGAGTTGCCTATGATTATTCGATATTTCAACTGAATATGTTCAACAGAAAAAATGCAGGTAGCCAGGCGCTTTTTTTTGGATGTGCGTATGTCACCTAAACGTACCTACTTTATTATTGGAATAATGTTATAAAAAATACTGAAAAATCTTAAGTCAGTACCAAATATCTTATTTATATAGAAATACATTTTACTGAATTACTTTATTATATAGAATTTCGTCTTTCAGGGAAATTAAATAATTACAAAATGAATGTTTATAGCTCAGTTTGCCACTATTGCCAATAATTGCCATATGAATAAATTCCCTCCATAGGTACTGAGAGTTATTGTCTGACTCGTTTTAACACATGTCGAAAGACATATTTATTACTCTTTTACAAGCTAAAAGCTCAAGTGGAGCGATCTATGGGCTTCTTGCAGTTTACCAACACGACAATGGCCGAATTGTCCGTATAGGATATTTTTTATTGGCCCGTTCGTCCCAACCTGCCATGTCTTTGGTTTTAAAAATGGCGTATACAAGCTTTTTGTTTGCCGGTGTACGCTGTTGAATACTTTCCAAGACCTCGCGTGTACTCAGACAGGACCTAAACGACGTGAATATGAAATTAAAGTACATGTGTAGGTATATAATCAACGCTGTGGACCCCGTGAACGAAATTTCGTAGCGTTATGGTGAATTAGAATGGTGCCTGTGGCTTGTCAATCTCGCACGTCGTCAGGTTACCCGTTCGTAACGTAAATATCACCCAGAGAGCGTTTTATATTTCAGATATGTCAGCGTCGCAAAACAGTAGATAATGGAGAGTTCAGAAGATGATGCGGGCACAGCGACGAACGCTTCCCGCCGTGCATCGGCGCGGGAAAAGGACGTCGGACTGGCCGAGGACGTCAATGCAACTAGTAGTTTCCAGCAGAAATCATCCGAAGCGCGATTGTCGTGCCAAACACCCGCGATGTCGGAGGACAATTTCGACGGCGATAGCGTTCCGTCGCCGTCGTCGCAGGATGTCAACACGAGCACCGAGGCGATTTTGGATATGATAGATGAAATCGTAGATGGCCCGGACGCGCCGAAACGGTTACCACTAACATCGGAATATGTAGACGCTCTAAACGAAGAATTTGCTACTACCAGTTACAATCTAAATATCATACAGGAATCGGCTAAGAGTGACGGCGAAAACGTCTTACCGTCGCAGTCAGCATCACCTGTCAACAATGCCGAAAGCGAAACACCGCTTCCGGCTAAAGCCGATGCACCAGCCGAATGTTCGACTCACAGTGATAAACCTGCAGAGATCGTAAACACAGGCAGTGTTGATTTACTACCAGCAAGTTCATCTTTGCCTGAGAGTGATGTGAAAGCAGCTTCCCCAGAGGACAGTGTTGTTGCTAATGTGGTACCTGAGACCTCTACCAGCTGCCCACCACCCAATACTCCTTCCAGCAGTGAAGTGCATACTGTGCAAAACTTATCAGACATTAGTGTGTGTGAACCACAGGATCGAACAGTGAAGTGTGTGACATCCAGTGATAACAGAGACAATGTGACTGTTGAAAGTGCAGAATCAACGTCTAGTGATAGTAGTGTTAGTGAAAGTAAGACCTTGTTGGTGGAGCCCCAAGTACGGTCACCACTGAGGCGGAGACTTGTACGGCCTGCGCCAAGTGACAGGAGACCCGACTCAACAGTGTCCTCGACTGTTGATTCTCAGAATGTTAATATTCCAACTACTGAACATATTAGTAGTGAAAATATCACCAAGGATGTGACAAGTTCATCTGATGCCGTGCCCACAATACATGGTAATGTAAAACCAGAAGAGATTAGAAATGTAAGTGAAATTAGTTTCTGCCAAGCAGAGACATCAGTGAGTCCTCCTAAAAAAATTAAGCTTATTAGACAAAAAAATATTACTGGTACTAGTAATATAGAAATACCATTTATCCAAACAAGTGTTTTGACAGAGAAAGAGCAATGTCAATCAACTTCATCAGATAATCTATCTTTACATTTACCCATACCTACAATAGAGTCTACAAATGCTGTTAGTTTATTACAAACACAAGAAAATAATGAGTCCTCAACATTGGATAGTAATTGTCTACCAGATAAAATTATTGAGCCTCCTATAGATAGTGCTGAAAAAATTGGTTCTGATCAACATTCCCAGCCAAGCATAGAGCATAAACTACAACAGTCATCGACAAGAAGCTCTCTCCCAGATGATGAAAGAGCTGTTGGCAAATTACCCAGCATGTGTCCACAAAATTTACCTCAATCACCAATTGAGGCTGAAGTCAAACCATGTGACACCCACCAGGCACTAAGTAGTTTACTAACATCTCATGCAGCAGAACAGCATCAAACACCTGACTTGAAAGATACTTATTTAGAACAGGGTACTGTATGTAATGCAAATAGTGAACACACAGAAATAAATTCTCTAGATGATGGTCAGAAGAGACCTTCATGCCCACTATCATGTACTAATGAAGAACCTAAAAGTGGTGATTCAAGAGAAAATGAAATTCAAGTTAACACTGCTGTGGACTCAAATACCAGACTCCTTGAGGTAAGCAGAAATCAGCTCGAGTCCAGCAGTAGTAGTCTTACATCGCAGAGTATTCAGTTTCAACTAGGCGACAGTGAGCTTGACTCAAAAATTACTGAAACTGAATTAAATGAAAGTGAGTCCAAATCACACAGTAGTAGTTCTGAATTAAACACACTGACTGAATCAAAGCAGAATTTAATCTACACTACACCTGAGCCAGAGTCTAAGAGCACTGATATTGAATGTGACAAATTCTCAAACAGTGGGACAAGTGAATTGAAGGATAATGAGTCTATAGTAACACACAGTGAGACTGAAGGCAGGAATAGTATGTTAGTGGAAAGTAATAAATCTGAGAAAACATACAATGAGCCTGTTAGTTTAACTGTGGAATCTCAGAGTGAGACTACTGACCCTACAAATTTGAGTGTTGAACCTGAGTTGAGAAAAAGTCCACTCTCCAAAAGTATTGAGCCTGAGCAAAACATTGAGCAACTTCCTTCGAACATTGGACCCAGTAAGAATATTGAATTGGTTCCTGTCAATGTTGAACCTGAGTGTAAGCAGAGTGAACCTTCATGTACAAGTATTCAGTCTGAGCTTAAAATCAATGAATGTGTTTCTCCAAATGTCGAGCCCGAGACAAAAAGTGTTGAACCCCAATCTATAAGTGTTCACACTGGGTCTGAGATAGAAAGCAATGAGCCTCAATCTATAACCATTGAATCGGGCCTAAAAAGTAGTAAATCTGTTCCTGCAAGTGTTGAGCCTGAGCAAGACAGTAACAAGGCTCATACAATGCACATTGATTGTGAAGATAAAGGTAGTGGACCAGTTCCTGCGAGCATTGGGCCTGAGCAAGAAAATAACAAACCTTATGCAACAAACATTCAATGTGAGGTAAAAAGTAGTAAACCTCTTCCTGCAAGTGATGAGCCTGAACAGGAAATTACTGAGCCTCATAAAGTGAACATTGAATGTGCAGTTGAAAGGAGTGAACCAGTTCCTGCAAGCATTGAACCAGAGCAAGAAATAAACAAGCCTCAGACAATGAACATTGAAAGTGCAGATAAAAGTACTGAGCCAGTTTCTGCAAGCATTGAACCTGAGCAGGAAATTAACGAGCCTCATAAAATGGTCATTGAATGTACAGTTAAAAGTAGTGAATCTGTTCTTGCAAAGGTTGAGCCTGAGCAGGAAACTAACAAGCCTTATACAATGGATATGGAATGTGAAGTTAAAAGTAGTGAACCTGTTCTTGCAAGCATTGAGCCTGAGCAAGAAATAAACAAGCCTCAGACAATGAACATTGAATGTGCAGTTAAAAGTACTGAACCTGTTCCTGCAAACATTGAACCTGAGCAGGAAATTACTGAGCCTCATACAATGAACATTGAAAGTGCAGTTAAAAGTACTGAACCTGTTCCTGCAAGCATTGAACCTGAACAGGAAATTACAGAGCCTCATACAATGAACATTGAAAGTGCAGTTAAAAGTACTGAACCTGTTACTGCAAGCATTGAACCTGAACAGGAAATTACAGAGCCTCATACAATGAACATTGAAAGTGAAGTTAAAAGTAGTGAACCTGTTTCTGCAAGCATTGAGTCTCAGCAAGAAAATAACAAGCATACAACAATCATTCAATGTGAACTTAAAAGTAGTGAATCTGTTCCTGCAAAGGTTGAGCCTGAGCAGGAAATTAACCTGCCTCAAACCATGAACATTGAATGTGAAGTTAAAAACAGTGAATCTGTTTCTACAAGCGTAGAGCCTAAGCAAGAAAGTAACGAGCCTCACACAAGTGACATTGAATGTGCAGTTAAAAGTAGTGAACCTGTTCCTGCAAGCATTGAGCCAGAGCAAGAAATCACTGAACCTCATTCTGTAAATATTGAACATAAACTTAAAACCAATGAAGCTGTATCAATAAGTGTGGAACCTGAGACAAAGAATAATCTGCATGGCTCAACAAGTACAGAGCTTCAATCAGCCCGTAATGAGCCTGTGGCTGTGAGTAACCAACAGAGCCTAACCAGTAATGAACATGTCTCTATGACTATTGAGCCTGAGCTTAAGAACAAAGAGATTTTTCCAATGGATGTTGAGCCTGTGTTAGAAAGCAATCAGTTGGTGTCATTGAATATCTGCAACGAGGTAAACTGCAGTGACTCTGTCTCCTTAAGCAGTGATTCTAAAAGCCAAGACCAAAGTAGAGAAATGGTTAAATGCTCTGATGCTTCATTATTAAAGACTGATTGTGAATTGAAGAGCAGGAAACATGAATCAACAGTCACTGAGTCTGAAACAACAGCTACACTTAAATCTGAAGATGAAAAGCTCATTACAAGCAGTAGTAACCAAGAATCAAAAAGCGATCTCCAGTCAAATAGAAACAAACAAATCAATGAGATTGAGTCGGTAGAACATAATTTGATAGAAAGTCATATTGAGTCAAAGGCAACTTTTATTGAATCAGAGAGCACTACTTATAAATCTAACAAGAAGGAACATGAAGTAAAGGAACCTAAAATTAAGACTAATGAACCTGAATCAAGCAGTATTGACCTCAAATCGAGAAGCAGTAAACCAGAATCAATGAGTGTTCAGCAAGTTTCAGAACAGGAATCTGAGAGCAGTCAGCCTGAGTCAACAAGTACAGAGCTTGAATCAGGTAACAATGCAATTGAAGCAATGAGCACTGAGCATGAACCTGAGCATATTAAGGTTGAATCATGCTTACCTGAACCAGCTAAGTCAGATACTAGTAATGAACATCCACAAGAGGATCAAAAGAAAGTTCCACCTATTAAACTAAATTTGTCAAGGACTTCTATGTCGAGTCAGTCTGAATCCAAATTAGAAGTTGGTCTTAGCAGTATTAACAAAAGCAATGCAACTCCTGAAGAGTCAGATTCTACAAAACAGGTCCCAAAATTAACAATCAAATTGAAACAACCCGAATCACCTGTTCCTAAGGTTACAATAAAACCTATTAGGCCACCTGACGATGAAATGGACAATGTACAGCAGGTTCCTTGCATAACCAAGCTAAATATTAAGCCTATTTTAAAACCAGTAGAAAATGTTAATGATAAATCAATGAAGGCGCAGTTAGACAGTGATAATAAAGATACCAAACAAGGTACTTCAGAACAACTACCTTGTATCACTAAATTAAATATCAAACCCATTCTGAAACCACCAGAGAAGATAAATGACATTCACAGAAAATCTAGCAGCAGTGAAATATCAGAATCGGAATGTTCCGAGAATGATGAAACCACTAGCACATCAGATCAGGCATCAGCTTCTGATCACGGATCTTCAGATGTTGTTCCAAAAGTTACGATAAAACTTGGGAAACCAGGCACTGAAAGTGAAGGGAAATTTTACACAGAGAAAAATGTACCCAAACTAACAATAAAAGGTATTCAACAGGATGAAAAACTTATCATTAGTCAATCAGATGATACTCAACCAGAAAAGGTACCTAAGCTTACAATTAAAACTGTAACAAAAACAGAGGGTCAGCCACTTAGCCCAAAATTGACTATCAAACCTTTGAAACCACCTGATAACCTTAATAAGGAAGGAGAAATACCTAAACTTAAAATATCTACTGAGTCATATTCTACTACTGAAAGTAAAGAAAGTCCACATGTGCCTAAAATTACAATTAAACCTGTAACAAAAATGGATGCTGAACCTAGAACACCGAAAAAATCCACAGCCTTGTGTGATAGCCCTGAACATATCCCTGTAGTAACAAAGCTGAACATCAAGCCTATATTAAAACCTATAGATAGTGGAGAATCTTCTGAGGGCTTTGATGACACAGTTCCTGTAATTTCCAAATTAAATATAAAACCTGTAATAAAGCCTAAAGATAATGATGTAGATTCTAGTGTAGATGATGTACCTAAAATTACTAAATTAAATATTAAACCATTAAAAAATCCTGAGGATAACTCTTCAGAAGAAAAAGACTGTGATGAATTGAATGCTGACATTGAAGAAAATAGTATACCTGTTGTTACTAAAATTAATATTAAGCCTATTGTTAAGCCTCAACAAGAAGAAAAAGAAAAGGACTCTGAAAACTTATCATCTGAGACAGGGAATTCAAGTGATGATAACACTGATCATATACCTGTTGTTACAAAACTGAACATAAAACCTATCATTAAACCAGATGAACTGCAAGAGTCATCTAAATCAATTTCATCAAATGAGCCAAGCATTCCTATTGTAACTAAATTAAATATTAAACCCTTGGTAAAACCAGGAGAGAGCTCACCCTCATCTCCTAAAAAGGAACACTCCAAAATTGATGTTCATAGTACTAACATACCAGTTGTGACTAAACTGAATATAAAACCCGTTCTTCGACCTGAAGAGGCAGACTCTCAAAGATCAAAAGATGACAATGAAGAGAAATCAACAAAGAATCCTCCTTTAGTCATGAAGATTAACATGAAATCTGTGACGGAAAATTACAACCACGAAAGTTCTCATAATGAACACACTTCTAATTATGTAAGTGATGGATTGTTAAGTATTGCTCCTAAAATGACCAAAACTTCAAATGAAGTACAACAATCGTTGGCAAACAAGGAACATAGAAGCTGTGAGCCAGATTCCGTTAATGTTGGTTTAGAATCTAAAATTATTGCACATTCTCCAGTAGAAAAATCACTCAAACAAAACTGTGTACCTGAATCCTTTCAAAAGAATGAAGAAAACGATGATAGATATGCGGCAAATAAAAAGTCTAGTTTAAACACTATGATCAAGAAACCCAAGCTATGTGATGGTGCTCAAGAAAAGCAGCATTCTCCTAAAATGGCGACAGTTACAAAATGCGATTCTATATACGCGTCATCCGCACTATATGATGCAAGTGTAACAAAGGAAAGTAAAGTTGGAGTAACTAATGAAACTCATTCTAATCCAGAACATAAAAATATAAATTATAGATCTATAGATTCAACTGAGTCTGCTGTGAAGCAACCATTTAGTAAACAAAAAGTATCTTCTGTACAAAACTGCACTTTATTAAAAAAACTTTTAGAGAACACAAGAGATAGCATGGACAAAAGCCTTGAGTTGTCTCATGTTCGAAATTGTGCTGATAGATCTGAATCAACAAGTCAAAATGTAAATAGAGAGTCTATTGTTGAATCTGGCTTAGAAAAGACTACTTCGAGAAACATTGAGGGTAGCATTGACAGAAAGCGAACTCTTACTCCTGACAAATTAAACGATCTTAATATAACTGAAACAAAGAAATCACATTCAATACAAGAACTATCAGAGAAAGTAAATGAAAGTGTTACAAAACCTTTGGAAATAACTATTTCTGACAAAATTACCAACCAAAGTTCTGGACAAGATTCCCCCAGGATAATATTAAAAATAAATAAGACTGATCATGGTCCATCTGCGAAAATAATTACTGAAGATGTAAAAAGGCCTGATACCCTCCAGCATTATGCAGAAAATACTCAAGATAATGTTAATGATAAGCAAAGTCCAAAAAGACATATAGCAAATAGTAGAAGAAAACAAACAGCAGACACAACATTAAATCTTTCTACCGGAAAAAGATTACGGAGTTCGAGGATTGTTGAAAACACAGAAAAGTCTCAAGTCAAGCGTAATATTGGCAAGAGGCCGTCGAATACAGAAACCACCCCTTCACCAAACAAAGAGTCTGAGCTGTCTATACTACAATCTAAAAGATTAAAATTAGGCCAATTGTTATCAAGTCAAAGCAATAAGTCTCTAAATATTTCTCCTGTTTCACCTTCACAAACATCACCAACAAAAACTAACTTAGAATCGAAACCAGCCGTAAAAACTGTTAATCATTCACTTTTGAATAACGAAAATTGCTCTAAGAATGGCAATTCGAAGCTTCATAATATTTTGTCCAATTTGCAAGCAAAACAAATGCAAACATTGTCTTACAATAATATGAATTGTTCTGAGAAAACCCCAACTGTGTCGTCAGACACGGAATGTAACGCCTCAATGAGTAGCTCAGATACAACAGATATACCTCCTGTAGAAAACTCGCATCCTGAACTGCAGCAGATGATTATAAACGAAAACTCAGACTTCCGCGATTTAACGGGACCGGAGGACACTTCTCAAGATCCTCTAGAAGTAGACTCCGTTAAACCTACGGAAGTGATACCCGAAGTCGTAGACATTCCCAAGCCAGTGGAATTAACTCCGCAACCAAAGAAGCGCGGTCGACCACGGAAGTTGCCGGTGTCGGAGGGAGCAAAGCCCGCTGTCGTTACGCTACCGGTGCCCGCTCTCGAAGAACGACCACAGCGATCGCTTCGATTAATGCGGTAAGCTCACACTTTCTTACTACTTCCACTGTTACTCGTCTTGTCATATACTTATCCATATTCTTAACAATTACATATTCAACGCAATTAATGCCTATCTCTTTTTGCTGTTCAATTTGCAGAGACCGACCTACTATTCTTCTAAAACCACGTGGGGGACGAGGTCGCGGTCGTGGGGGCCGGAGATCGGCGGCTACACCTCCCGCAGAGCCTGAGCCCGTCACCATCACCGAGCCCTCGCCCGAGGAGCAAACTGACGAGCGACCTACCGTCGATATTGATCCGATGAGTTCAAGAATAAAGCTGCCGCGAATGACGGAAGCTCTTGACAAAATGCCTTCAGTATGCACAACGCCTTTATCTAGTAGGCGACGTAACTCATCTGGAACATTTTCTTCGGGCGAGGCGTCGGAACTTAAAGTCGCGCTAGAGAATTCGCCATCAAAGGTTGACGAATTTCCTAAATCACCGGAACCAGGTGGTTCCGGGAGAGGCCGAGGCGGGCGTGGTAGTCGTGGTGGTCGCGGACGTACGCCTCGCGGCCGTGGTCGAGGGAGGGGTGGGGGTCGTGGTGCTATGTACATGAAAGTAAGTACCAAGAGTGTAAAGACCAGTGTGTCATAGACTTATTAGCTAATGTTTATGTAATTTCATTCTTTTATTTGACTACTAAAACTTTTTTTTTTGTTTCATTGTAGGAGACTATGGGAATCTACGGGCGAGTGTGTGGGCCAGCTACAACTACGGTTCAGTTATTCGAGGAAGAAACTTGTATGATGGACGATAATGCAACCCCTGCTAAGTGAGTATCTATAATTGCCATAACAGAAAACATTACATACTTACAAAAAAATGTGCAAAATATTGTTAGCCTTGTCGAGTTACATAATTCTAACTTGTTATTTTTTTTTGTATTTTAGGCCATCGCATTTACTTGATGAAGACTCGCAAAGTTCAGTCAAAAGTTCGACAAATGAGAGCAGCAAAATGAAGAAATCAAAATTTGCCGATTTGTTTGACAGGTACCGTAAAATGTTTAGTTTTGTCTATATTATCAAATATGTAATAATAAAGTTTGAGATCAGAATGTCCTCAAATAATATAAATATTACTATTTTTAATTTCCAGTAACAAAGTTTGGACGGCCGCGGATGTCAAGGAATATACGTGGCCGCCACCCGATAAGGCTGATGGGGAACAAAAGGTACAATTAATTTAGTTTATTGAAACGTGCTGAAAAAAATCACAAAGACGTTATGGTATATATGTCTTATTTTATCAATCATATAAGGCAAACTTCGATTGTAACAAAAATGCGGGTTCGGTTATATACCGTAACCTGGCTGAACTGCTGATCCGATTGTGGTAAAATTTTGGTAATTTGGTCATGTCAATTTTGATCATGGTAAAATAGTAATAATTTACGAGTTATGAACAAGCGGAGGTGTGCAAGCCAGTCTCGACAATTTTGTTTAGCTTTATTTGAACTTGATTGCAGGTGATGATGATACAGGAGCAAGTAGCAATGTTCTTAGGAGTGAAAAGCTTTAAGCGGCGCTACCCTGAGCTCAAACGACGAACAATAGGTGGCGAGGAAAGAGACTTTGTACTAAGTAAAGGTCTCGTTACAGAAGCTCTTTGTGATCTTGGTAAGTTGTTGTATTAAGTGATTAGCTGTAGTTATTTCTATTCGAACTAAACTATATATTTAACTATGTATTTCAATGACTTTTTACGCTTTTATTTAGAATATAAATATCTTATATCTATATAATATGATCAAGATATATTCTAACTTTGGTTGTTACCAAACTCATACTGTATGGACATGGACAATAATAAAAGTAATTAATATCGCCAATATAATCTTTATACAGGGATCACGGCGGTAGACGCTAGCGAAGTTTTGGACATAATGTTGTCCGATTACCCGCACAAATACGAGGAGTTTCGGTCGTACCAGCGTACGAGGCAGCTAACCGAAGCCCCCGAGGAGCCGGCGGAGGAACCGAAACCCGAAGAGAAACCGACCAAGGCGGACGCGAAGCCGGAGCGACCCGTCGAGTCGAAGCCCGAGTTACCGAAGGTCGACCCGGAGAAGACTCGACAGGTGCCCAGATTCGATCTTAGACATATTAAAAAAGCTACGTCTCACACGCGTAGACGGTTCACATTTTTAAAACCCTAAAATGATATTCGACTAAACGCTCGCATGCGTCGCGATCGCGTGCCTACCGTGAAGTAACGCAGCGTGTGCGCGCAGGACATGGCGGCGGCGGCCATCGCGTCGGCGAGCGAGTGGAACACGCGCGCCAACGCGCTGCGGCGCGGCGCCTGCGCCGACCTGCAGTCGCTCACCGTGCTGCGGCCGCGCCCCGCGCCCGCCGCGCCGCGCCGCGCGCACCTGCGCCCGCCCGCCGGCTTCTACCCGCACGCGCTGCTGCCGGGCCAGTACCAGCACTCCTACCGCGTCTACACGCCCGACCAGCTCAGGTACGCCGACCGATCCTACGATATCTGTGTTTAACCTTATCCGACTCGACGCCCGATACATGGGTGTATCTCTTACACCTCCGCTTACACCTTCGGATACTACGGGTGTGATATTATGTATTGATTCAAAGCGTTAACGTTCTAGTGTCGCTCGTCACGCAAGTATCGTTCGTTTTGCAGGTACTTCCCTCTTAACACGGCGTTGGCGGCGCCGCCCGCGCCCGTGTCGACTACGGACTGGAGCTCGGAATCTGAGCCCGACTGGGGCTCGAGGTGTTCGTCCTCGGACGACTCCGATGCGCCCACTCATCATTCCGCCAAGGTATGACTTCGGCTTCCTCTGTTTATTTTGCAAATATAGTCATAAAGACCCTAACATTTATTGTGTATTGTAGAACTAAGTGAGATACGCACTCACACATGCTATTTTGTGGCCTTTTACTGTTTTATAATTAGTGCGTAATTGTAATTTTTACGAAAAAAAAAAATAGGCTCAAATCTACAACAATGATTAAAATGAGGCGTAAAGAGAAGTAGTACGCCTACAAACAGCCGTCCGACGAGCCCGCCGGCTTTACCAACACGAGGTCACCATTATAAGGGATTTCTGAATTTCCCTAATATAGAATATGGTGAATATGATCTATCGTCATTTAGATTATCACATGAACACTAATGATTGCAGCGTAAGAAACTGACAAAAGTGAAGCGTAGCAGTCAGCCGGAGGCGCCGAGCGGGGCCGGCGCGGGCGGCGGGCGCGACGAGCTGCGCGACGAGCCCGTGGACACGTGCCGCGTGTGCCACCTGCGCCTCGAGGCCAACCGCAAGTACACGCACGAGCGCTTCCTCGTCTGCGCCAACTGCAACGCCAAGCGTGAGTACCGGACTGCGTAGGGAAATCGATAATAATTGTTATGTTTACCTAGACTCCTTCCCATTATTTTACATAGTCACTCGAGTGTTCTACATTCTAGAAAATAACATTCTCGTTGGACGTCTAACCATAGAATATCTAGTATTTCAGACATTAATTAACAATACTAATTTTGATTACGAAAGATTCGTCGGGTTAAGTGTTAGTGTATCGTTTACAGTGCACCCTTCGTGCCTGGATCTGAGCGCGGACACGATCCGCAAGTGTCGCGAGTACGCGTGGCAGTGCCCCGAGTGCAAGACGTGCTGCTCGTGCCGCCAGTCCGCCGACGACGACAACATGCTGTTCTGCGACCTCTGCGACCGGGGCTTTCACATCTACTGCGTCGGATTAGACACTGTGCCCACCGGTATGATGTCCTTTTCTTTTTTAGTCTACGGAGATCAGAGACGCCGCGCACAAGGTGCTATAGCTCTTAATTCGATCTGGAGCGATTCGATGTTGTTTGTTTTTCGATGATGTCGGTGACGTGAGAGATGAAAAATAAATAACTCTCATACGAGTCTTACGAACTCGATCTATATGATCTCCGTGTCTCGGAGCACAGTCTGAGGCACGGACGCAAAGACAGAACGCAAACCGATTAATATCGAGACATAATATCGACCACCGAAATAAGCTACACCGACACCGACTTCTCTGACACGCGTACCGAACGGTACCTCTCCTACGCAAACACGTGAACAACGACGCAGCAACAGTTCGGCGGTAACAGCGTTTCAACCCGGTTGCAGGTCGGTGGCACTGCGTGGAGTGCGCCATCTGCAAGTCGTGCGGCGCGCGCTCGCCGGGCGGGCCCGAGGGGGCCGCGGGGCCCGCGCCCGCCGCGCCCGCCGACTGGCACCACCAGACGCGGCGCGGGCCCGGCGGACACAAGGTGTACTCGCACTCGCTGTGCACGCCCTGCGCCAGGTCAGTACCGCCGCGAGCGCGCCGTGCCTGACGCCCCTCGCCGCCCGCACCGCCCCCGCACCAGACCACTACATAGCCATAAATAGCGTTAACTTAATACGATTTTGAGTTTATTACGATTAGATTCATATTTTGATATCGGTCGGACGAGTCGGTTATGAAATACCGATGTATCTAAATTTTATTTTGAGCCATCCGAAATTGTATATAAAATAAGGTCCGAGAAGAAGACTACCAAAATTTTGTGCACGGTGAGCGTCTGGCACGGACGCGTTGGCATTTTTTGCTCACTAATTCCTTGGTGATTATTCCTTTACTCTAGTTTACTGAGTAGGTAGGTTTTATTAATATAATTATAGTATCCGTGCATTCTATTTGCCTTCGTAATTTAATTGTGACTGATGTCACCAAAACCGGACAGTTTAATAATTAATCTAGAATTTTAGAAATTGCGATACATGTAAGCAATTGTTACTTTATAAATCATAGGGGAACACAGGAAAATTATATATGTATTTTTGGTATATTTAGGTATATATAGTCTAGGTAATACAGACAGATAGTAGATAATAACCAGTTACTCACTCTGCAATATCTTATTAGCATTATACTAATTATCATCAGAATAATAAGCTATTGTTTAATCAAGGATGTTGGAAAGTAGACTTTCCGAACAATAAAAACTGCAGTTTGTATTGATTTACTCGTATTGGTGTCACTGTGCTAGATTCTTCACTCGCCAACGTACAATCAATGTAACGGCTAACAATAGGTTGGCCCGGCAGCTGTTATGAAACATTAATATCGCTGACACAGTCTCGTGAAGAATCGATGTTTTACTTTACACACTCCTAACTTGGATTAATGTTACCTTGAGTCAGCTTTTTTAGGTAGGCCACATCTGCGTATGGAACTTCTGAACACATAAAATAAAATGATTCCATATTATTTTTCAAGTATTGCCAAGAGGGGCCCCTACAAAACGTGAACACAATCAGTTTGCCAAAGCAAGATGAGTGTATCCGGGGACGCAAACGAAAGTACAGAGTTTTATACAAAGCCATTCCACAATTGTTTTATGTGTACATTGTTTATTAATGGTCTTGGTAGTAGATGTGTGTTGACGTCACCTCATGCGTGTTTGTTGTGGACTAACACAGATCATGCGTGTTGTCTCGACGTGCTCACTCTGTCGACATCGCTTTGTCTCTCGTATCTCGTAGCATTTTGGTCCCCGCAGAATGTTTACTTTTGCCCCAACGCAGCGTTCTTACTCAGCGCACATCCCCGTATTACTATATAAGTTGCATGCCATTCCCTAATAGATATAAGTTTATTATTTATGCATATTTGAAGAATGTTTGTTGATTGTTATAATATATTAATAATTTATTTTAACTTTGTATATTTGATGTATAAATCTAATCATTTGCAAACAGTCTTCACAGAAAGAACAGCAAAGTGGATTATTTACGCAAAGCACCAATGTTTGGTATATGGGACTCACTTGCTAAAGCACTGTGGATATTCTATTCTCTTTGATCAAAAATCTAAAAACAAACCTGGGCGTACTTTCATGTAGAAAGATAAAACCAACTTTACTGTTCCTCTTATTTTATTGATAATTATTTTTTATACTTTCATTTATATGTTAATTGATGCAATACACTAGGTAGTTGATAACTTTTTGTCCTATATGTATATTTGTTTGTTTATTTGGGTTGTACTGCGTCAATTAGGCTCGATCATCAGTGACAATGGGTGTCGACATCGCATCAGTCATCTGCAGTTTTCTGCGACTAACTCACATACATATGTCATACTGTTAACTAACACGGGCGTAGTTCCATCTGACTCCCCAGTGCGTAAACTAACTCGACTTTATGTTTGTTATTTGTCTTCCGGCTCGACATTTTTGAAGGTCATATAATTATTTTTGCTGTTACATCAGTGTCTATATACAAGACATCGTTGGGACTGTTAGATCAGTGTTCTTTCATTTCTAATCCCTTCAAATCGTCGTCTGTCGTGTAACTAAGAACATTTCCAAGTAAAGTTCGGTTAATTTCGAACGGCACACGAGTAACGCTCGAAGACGACGGGAGTCGGGCGCTCGGAAGACAAGCAAGGAACATGAGACGTATGAATGAAGCGAGACCGTCCAAGGCAGCGGGGTTTCGGTGTTGATACTAATGGCGTGTTTCTGTGTTCCGGTGCTTGTGCGCGTACGGTCCGTATGTGTGTGTGCGTGCGTGCGTAGGGCGTATCGCATCGGTCGCTACTGCCCGCTCTGCGAGCGCTCCTTCATCGGCCCGAAGGGGACCATGCAGCTCGTCATATGTAAGCTCTGCGATAGGCAACTGCATCAAGGTACGTCACTACTCCCACACGTAGAACGCATCGCTTGCCGCCCACCAGGCCAGGCGCGACCACAGACTGAGTGCTCATGCATATTACGCATTCACTTGCGACACTTGTTTATGTTTGTTATCGACCATCACCGACAAAGAAAAATTACTTTAGTGCTCGATGGTCCTTTGCAACGTTGTCGTTGATGGTCAATATAAATAAGTAAGTTTCAGACGGGTCGTGCCTAATCTGGTGCGGTTTTCTGAAAGTGAGGATACGTTTTTTATGTTCATTGTCTGAAAACCGCTTATAGATTGCGCTTATTACTCGTACAGTATGGAAGTGCGCTATGCATGCAGTAGTTACGTAAAAAATGTTATTCTCACGTTATGCGCTTTACATCTTTCATTATTGTCATGTTACATAGACCCGTCTCCATAAACATTATGTAGCTTTGTATGTATGTATATGTTATGCTTATTTCCATTTATATCGCTACATTCTGTAACAGTCCACTACTGTGCTACCTGTCATGATTGCCTATAAAGGAACATATACAAATTATCCTGATACATTCGTAAAACACGGTTCGCCGTCCAATAATATCATACATAATCGAAATATATATTATACCGATAGGGAGCTTTTGTTTTTGTTAGATGTGTTTAGATGACAACGTATAGGTGAACGCATGATGTATAATACACAGTAAGCAATGATCCGCCTCAATTAGAAAATAGCTGAAAATATTGGGTCGCCAACACGAAAGGTTATCGAAACTTGCCGATTTGTGTGTGCCATGCATTGTCGTGTATTAGGTGTAGGTTAAGGGCTCGACTGCGAGTCGTAACCGGCATGGGGCCAAAGGGAATATATTATGTAGCTTAGGTACGTATGAATATAATTAGTAACCATAATAATTGTATGTCTCGCCCCGACGCTGACGCTGTTCGCTCCCGAAAGTTATTATTTATCTTGTCATCCCTAAAGTGTAAGAACTACACGACACAGAATGAACAAAAAATGGGATAGGAAGACAAATTTCATAAATATTGAAGATATTGTAATTTATTAAAATCTACTACTTGATTTAATTTCGTTTTTGAAATAGCATAATTTCAATATTGAGTAAAGATCTATTTATAAAAAAGGCATGTGGCTTTTCAATTAAACGTAATATCTTCACTATTTAATATGGTTTCCCACCATAGCCCGACTAATACCTGTCTGTACATTTAAATGACTCGTGTTTTAACAGCCATAAGCTACAAATAGTTATGAATATTGTAAGTTTTAAATCTAATTCTTACAAAAAAGGACCGACTTCAAAACTAAGTTTTGTTGGTATTACGGAAACAAAATTACAGTAACATCAATGTAGACTAATTATGCAAATTGAAATACGACCATATGGGAAGTACCAGCTTTAATAAAAAGTTATGAGGTATCAAAAGTAAAAATACAAACAACTTAAGAACCTCTTTAAGAAAACTTTTGAAGTCGGCCAAAAATGAGGAAATCTCAATAAGATTTAGTTTTTTATTTTCCCCTTTTTACGTGAATGTGACTGCTCTGGAACTATATGGCGGATAGTTCCGATTAATAAAATTGCAGCATTGTACAATATATTAGGGAGGTATTATTGTGAAAAGTTATAAAAGAAAAGGTTACGCTAAAAGTCAATACTTTGTGTTCACAGTTTTATTATTGTTCTCATGTTTCTGGGAACACTCTTCTGTACTCAGCAACAATTTCAAAGGATATATGTAAATAAGAATAAAAAAGAATCAGAGAAGCCAGCACGCTTAAAATTTTAATTATTATCCAATAATTGTGTGAAGCTTTCACAATTATGACACGTAATTATTTTGTGTAATTCTGCATTTTTATTACTTGGAACATTTACTGCTAACCATGATTAGAGTACCACCTCCTAAATCAGCATCAGGTCCTATTCACCTTAGAAAAAAATATTTCTTTCGTGTGTGAATCTATCCGAACACAAAAATCGACAAATATTTAGAATATTTCTTTATTCCTTTCCTTATATACCTATTCTGTGAAGTCGTTCGTTCTTTTAACCATCTCGAACGATAAAAAATTCACTCGGTGAGTCGTAAATAAGTATCGGGAGCGAACACGGTGGGCACCACTACGACCTGCGGGCGGGGCGCACTGACGGGTCCGTTCTGCTGCAGAGTGCGTTAGGCAGACGGTGACGGCGCTCAACGTGCTGGACTACACGTGCGCCGAGTGCCGGCGCGGCGGCATCACGTCGCGCGCCGCGGCCGTGCGCGTGGCGCCGCGCACCATCGCCACGCTGTTCATGGCCAAGCGCCGCTTCAACAAGTACGCGCACCGCCAGTACGTGGCCAGCCGCCTGCGCGAGCTGGCGGGCGCCGACTGCGCCGAGCCGCCCGACGAGCCGCGCGCCTCCGACCCGGAGGACGCGGCCGACCCGCTCGACGTGTCCGCCGACGTGTCCGCCGACCTGTCGGCCGACGTGTCCGCCGACGCGCCCGAGTAGCCTGTAATATATATGTAGCCGTTGTTAGTTCGTATGTAACTCTTATTCGCTTCGGTCCTACGGTTGTAAGGTAAACTGTTACATAAATCTGATTAATATAACGATTAACCGGTAGGCTATGTACGTGTAAGTTGTCGGATAGTGAGGAGATACTAGTTGTATTGTCTATTTGTGTTATCGCTGCGTTTCGTTTCTGTGCGCCGAGATGTGATCGCGACCGAGCGGGAGGAGCCGCGCTCGGAATATTATGTATATTATTATATCCCTAGTGGGAGTTAGACGGTTTGATTTAACAGACGATAAAGATCATAAAAGTGGTTAGATAGATAGCTGTAGATCGCAGGACACTAACATGTAAACTGTACAGTAATTTAATACTAACTTCACTATATGGGTAGCTGGGCAATCATACTATTTTTTAATGTCATAGATCCTGCAAGACAAATTATGTATTGTGTATTCGTCCACGATTGGTTATGTTAAAAGTGATTAGATTATGAGAGATTGTGTAGCTGTGCTGTTATTATACTTTATGAGAGAATTGTGTATGTATGTATGATTTTTCATAACGTGGCCACATGTTCGTTTCTGTATGTGTGACTCTATATTAGAATCTGTAAACGGACATGGGTGTTACTTTTGTCATTTACAAATTAATTAGTTCTCAATAAATGAAGAATAAATGCATACTATAGAAATCTGCCTTTTAATGCATTTCATTTTTGTTTCTAAATTATGTTCGGTCCACATGCTAATAAGACAGTGCGCATTTTTTTTCTCGATATAGTATAACGTTAGATTATGGTTAATTTCGCTTAATAAGGTATTTATTTTAGTTGTACTTTTATATGGATACAGCTGTATACAATCTTATGTCCCAGATAATATTGGAGGAGGATTGTTACATATTCGTAGGGAATTGTGAATTCGTCAGATTGACACTGTGGAGAGACTCTGACACCTAGAATGGATTTTATTTATGATTTGATTGGTATGGTTAAGAAATGTTTCCCCCTAATACGCACTTTATGAAAGTTGTTGATTAATTTCACTATTTAGATTATTTTATAAGAATTTATCGTTTCTGTAGTTTAATTGTACGAATGAAATTCAGCAGCTCTTTCTTTCACGTGACAATTATTATTTTCCTTACTTAATTTCAAAGTACAAAACTGATAGGCTACCTTTATGTACTAATTAACTTGCACTCGTTCTGGAATGCAATATGAACCCAATGAATAAATATAGATTATTATAGAAAGATCAAATAAATTATTTAACTCAGAGTATAGTATGTTTATTTTTCATTATGAGAAATTTATTTATTTATTGCTACGGTGTTACAAAGATAGTATTAAATATAGTTGGAATTGGGTGGTATTGATATCCAGGGCGAAGCCGGAAATGATTGGTCGGACATAAATATATTGTGTACACGCAGGCACAGAGAGCCGCTCTCGGAATACGTAACGTTAGTTCCAACAAGTGTATGCATTTGCTGTACTTACGATATAATCTCTGCGCGCTATCGTCTTTTAACCACTGCTGTGTGCAATTATCCCATAATGTTGTGTATTATATCTTGTATTAGAATTATATTGTGTAAGTGCTGGTGATGACCTTAGTAACTTCATTGAATACTGACACTAACGTATCAATGTTTTAGTTTATAATTATGCTTTGGTTAATATTAATCATAATTTACTTATTAGTGATGACTTTTAAGATAAAATTTATGTCCTCGAAAATCATGATATAAAACTTTTATACAATATACACAACTGATCCCGGTGTGCCTCAACACCGTAATTCGCATTGCTTTATCGACACAGGTGAATTTGTAAGACTTACTTGTAAGAGAATAATGATAACTTTATGTCTACTTAATGCAAGTGTAAACGTTCTAGAAATCTCGCACTGTTCGGTCAATTTTGTAAAAAAAGATAAAATAAATTTTAATTTGAACATTGTTTTTTATTCAACATAAATGTGTGTTAACTGACAGCATTACTAACAAGTATCATGTTTATGTAATATGCAGTACAACAAGGTAAATAAAACACAAATGTGCAATAAAAAATAATGTATATATAATTTGACTTACAGTATGGTAAACTCGGTAGCATAATTAACAAAATGTTATAAATACTGAAAATATTCAGCAAATATATTTTATAAACTGGCAATAAAGCATCTGTATCTTTTATGTTTGATGAAACCTGGGAACAAAGACAAAAATACTAATGAGAGAGTAGAATTAGCAAAAAATATGTAAGAGGAATTGGGAAGGTGAACGTAAGGCATTCTAAGGTAAAATGCTGTTCGCGTTAATTCCCGTATCCTATTAATTATTATTAAATTTGCAACGCAAAAGTTTAAAAGTTATAAAGAACAAAAAGGGAACTCTTTGAGACATATTTGTTACTTATATCTATGTCAATTTGTCACAAAATATATCGAGAGACCGTAAGAGAGTCGGACCTTCGTTATTTTCTAAGAGCTGAAAGTTTGTGAATGCACCATACTCCCAACGAGGGAAAGAACGACCAGTGCATATGACGTGGCTTTGGTAGCAATCCTATTGTCTGTCAGAACATCCTAAAACTGACTAGCTGCTAGGTGACTAGGTGATACATCGTTTACGACAAAATAATGATAGTATTTACAGCACCCGAAAATCAGACTGACCTTAAAGGTAACCGTAGAACTGCCAAAGTCACGATTTTCACGTTTAGGGGCGGCCTAACATATGTAACTGATCTGTATGACTTTATTGTCCACCTTTTCTCTAAAAGTATTTGAAATAATAAAT
This sequence comes from Anticarsia gemmatalis, assembly GCF_050436995.1. Classification (NCBI taxonomy): domain Eukaryota; kingdom Metazoa; phylum Arthropoda; class Insecta; order Lepidoptera; family Erebidae; genus Anticarsia; species Anticarsia gemmatalis. Next base: position 4,963,125 of record NC_134756.1, on the reverse strand, counting down.
TGTTTCTGTCCGCGTGGAGGTAGGTATCGGTGATATCTCTCGTCGTAAAACATACATTTTACGACTAAACATTAGTTACTACGACTGAATGACGTTCAAATTCATCACAACCTCAAAACCTCGTACATCGAACGTCAATCGAAGTGTAGTCGGTACATAAGGTAAGGTCGGACAATCCGTGCGGACCTGTGCGGGCGTCACTCGTCGAAGCGCAGGCCGCTGATGGACAGGAAGGTGAAGGCGTTGTGCAGCGCCAGCACGGGCACGGCCGTGGCCGCCACCGACACCCGCGCCGCGCGCCCCGCCGCCGCCGCCGCCGCCGCCAGCCGCCCGCCCGCCGGCGCGCTCCACACCTGCACGACCGACACGCTGGATCAAACACTGACGACTGACTCGACGGATATTACTTTGCTAAGCACGAGGTCGTTAAACGGTTATTTTACTATTTTGAAATTGACTTCGGCGACGGTAGTACCTGATAGAATATCCTCATTTTGACGGCGGCGTCTTTGTCCCGCGCCTGCGTGGTGAGCTTGTTGAGCGCGTACTGCATGACGGCGTCGAGCTGCTCCTGCGACATGTTGCGCGCCCGCGAGCGGTGGCTCTCGCACGCCTCCGAGCTCGGGAAGCTCAGCTGGCTGCTCGACGGAGACGAACCTGCCGTATTACGTGACTAAAAATGATAATATTCACAAAATAATGTATACCCTAGTGGTATGATGTAGGCATGTAGATGAGGTTATATGAACAAATAAAAAAAAAAAATTGCAATAGGACGATTTACCTGTAGCGACATAACAAACGAAAGCTGAAACTGTATTCTCGTAGTTCCATCGTCTTGTTATAGCGACCTTGAAATCACCAATATTGCAGCCGGTTTCTTCATCTGTAATTAAAATAAAACAATTTTAGGTGGCTCGAATAATCGAAAAACTGCTACATTTGACTGTCAATAAAAAAGTAGTAAATTATGATTATAATCAAGGGCACTTCATTCCGAAATGGATATAGTAGGTATAATGTTGATAATCTATTTAAAATTCAAACACTCATAGAAACACGATGCCCTATTGTTTTGTTTATTATTTGCAATTCAAACATCCTTAGCAAAACTGAATACTTGGTTGATATTTAGTTTATAAATAAAAGTGGACAACGCAGTGTACATAATTTGGACAAGTAGTTCTCTGGTGGAACGTGGAAATAAACGATTAAAATATTACTCAATATTGAAAAAGATGCCGTTGCTAGTAAAAAGAAAACTAATAGCAGTGTCTACGCTTACTATTATTTTATATATCTTGTACTACATGAGAGATGATATAATTACAGAACTATCGTCGAACTTGGTGGAGGAAAATAAAGATTGTGAATTACCTCCGATGGAGCTCTACCTGAAGGAAACCGTATTAAACACAATTTCTAACTTGTCTTGTGGAGAAAAGGTTTGGGCTAAGTGTTACCGTTCACAATGCCAGGTAGAACATGATATATTGGCAACTATTAAAGATGTAGAGTGCGAATATTATGATGTAATACACATAAATGACTACGAATACTACCTGAGGAATCCGGTTCACATTCGGAACAATGGAGTTTATGAACTTGTCAGAAGTGATCACGTTATGATAAATTGTTCTGGAGTTGAAAATGGAATCAGACAGAATAAGTCATTTTATTCAACAGGCTTTCGTAAATATATTAAACGAAGAACTGCCCCTGAAGGCAGAGAGGAGACATTGAACGTAGTTATCTTAATGATTGATTCCGTGTCAAGAAATGATTTTATGATAAGTTTACCTAAAAGTTACGATTATTTGACGAAATTTTTAAATGGAACAATTCTGAAAGGCTACAATATTGTAGGGGATGGTTCTGCGGGCTCATTGTTTCCAATTTTTACGGGCCACAGCGAAGAAGAACTATCTCCGTACCTCACAAAGAACTCAACCCTTCGCCATGTTGATGTTTTGCCGTTCATATTCTATCAACTCAAAAGAGATGGATACCGGACAGCGTATATGGAAGATATGCCGTGGTTGGGAAACTTCGAATACAAATTTAACGGGTTTCGCCATCGACCCGCTGACCACTATCTCAGGCATTTCTATGTAATGGATGCCTGGGAAAAACCCATTACCGAAAGGCTTTGTGCTGGAGATACATTCCTATATCAGGTGATGCTCAATAAAACTAACCAGTTTCTACATTTTGGCAATAAGATCTTTTGCTTCACATTAATTTCTGAACTTACCTCAAACGCAGTGAACTTTCTTTCAATAGCAGACGGAGCATTGGTTACCTTTTTACAGACATTGGTGAAGGAAGGCCATTTCCGAAAGACACTTCTTTTAGTCATGGGGGATCACGGATCAAAATTTAATGAAGTCAAGGACACGCTGCACGGCCGTTTAGAAGAACGTCTACCATTTATGTGTGTTATTTTGCCCGAAGACTTGAAACGGCGACAACCTGATGTTGAAGCTGTGTTGAGAGCAAACGCCGACACTCGAACGACCCCGTACGACGTTCATGCGACGATATTAGACGCAGTAGACTTGCCGCAGTACATGAATCGGCACAAAGTGGCTGGAGCAAAGATTCCTAGAGGAATGAGCTTATTCAAGCCGATACCCAGGAATAGAACGTGCTGGGAGGCAGGGGTTGAGCCGCACTGGTGTCCGTGCTACTCGTGGGTCAACGTGCCTTCAGACGATGCTCTCTATCCAAGAGTTGCCGAAACTCTCGTTCGGTACATCAATTTGTTAACAAAACCTGTTAGAAGTAAGTGCGCTGTTCGATTTCTACTCAATATCGAATGGGTAAAGAGACACCGAGCAAATAAACACATTACGGCTTTGAGCAGCGGTCTTGTCATAATAATCAAAGAAATTTACAGGGTGAAAATCATAACGGGTCCGGGTCGCGCGACTTACGAGGCTACGATGACATACGTTCTGAGAGATAACAAATTTCGCGTCGAGACGAGACATATATCTCGAACAAACGAGTACGGCCGCGAGTCAGCCTGTATAAGCGCTCAAAGACCACACTTGAACACGTTTTGTAGCTGTATCGATAGTAGATTTTCACTTTGAAAAACATCAGTAAACTTCGACTTCGTTATCGTTTATTTTAGTCGAAAGGATCGCAAGTCGCCGTGACGCGCGCTCATGGAACCATCGTCCCAAAATTGGGGTGTTAGAAAGCCTGGGAAAATTTGTAATTACGGCTATGGACGGATTTACTCAAATATGTCTGTTACTTTTTCACGAAAACTGAATTTAATAAAATTCGGTATACCGATAGCTTTTAACCTAGATTAACGCATAGGATATTTTTAACTTCAGGCAATCTTTTCACGCGGGTGGCAGCTAGTCTGTTATAATTTCACCAGTCTCTTCCATGTCGTCGGGTCCCGCTCTCACTGCGCTATCTCGCGTATCGTCGGGAAGCGGGCACGAAATATCAAACATATGGCGTTATACCGAAGTGTTCACGTACAAAACGTACGTGCGGTCTAAGTAGCGAGCAAGCTAGCGATGTGGCGCGCGGCGCGCTCGCGGCAATATCAAACGCGTGAGATGTTCGTGTGTGTTCACGTCGAACTATCGGTGGCGGGCGCAATTTACTCGCGACGCCAAGTAAGTTTGAGCCAGTTTGAGCTTGTCGCTAAACAAACGCCCGGCGGCCAAAGTGAACACAAAATCGCCACGTCCCCGCGCCCGCACGTACCAACGTGAACAAGCACTACGAGTAGCCCCACTCGCTGACCACGGCCACCTGCAGCAGCGCGCCCGCCGTGCGCGCCTCCAGCACGCGCCGCGCGGCGGCACTAAGATAGTGGGTAAGTGAAGTAGGGGCGGGGGCTCACGTACACTCGAAGCGGTTGTTGTCGGTGTGCGCCCAGGCGCCCCACTCCACGCGCGCGCGGCGCGGCAGCGCGCTGACCACGGCCACCTGCAGCAGCGCGCCCGCCGTGCGCGCCTCCAGCACGCGCCGCGCCGCCGCCGCGCCGCCGCCCGCCGTCACGTAGCACACGCTCTGGGACACCACACGCACGCTTTATTAGTAAAATAAATGTAGCCCAGTACTGTCCCACTGCTGGGCGAGCGTCTCCTCCCGTAATGAGGGGAGGGATTAGGCCTCGAGTCCACCACGCTGGCCGAGTGCGGGTTGGGGACTTTGCACGCCCTCAATAAATGTCTTAAACAAATATTAGGCATGCAAGGTTTCCTCACGATGTATTCCTTCACCGTTTGAGCGTATGATAATTATTTCTAATACACACATAACTTCGAAAAGTGGTGTTGCCTCGGGTTCGAACCTGCGACCACTTGCGTGGGAGGTGTCAACTTATACCACTCGGCTTTATTCGTACATTGTATATACCTCAATACTCCTGTGAATCCTGTTACAATTAATCCGTTACGAACAAGTGAACTACTGTCATAAAAGAATCATAATAATTATGCATGTATTATGGCGCATCCACACATGCCGCCGGGTTTCAGACCGCCTTGCCGCTGAATGCAGGCCGCCGGCTTTACCGGCGGTTGCCGGCGGCCTGCAGATGCGGTTGCAATTTTCGCAGTAGTGTTGTGACTTTCGTCGAAGTTACTCGTGTACGTAGATGTTGGACTATGATATAGTTGCGTGTATCGCAAGTGTAGGGTTGTATGTTATTATTCGTAAAAAGAACCGCAAAATCAAACGAAGATATTGGGTCAGACCAAGTCTACGAAATAGGCCTAATGTGTCCCTGATACTTAAAGATTTTAGAAAGGATGACATAAACCGAAGAAATATTCGTTCGAAATTTAACACTTTTCTAAGGATCTCTAGTGAAGAATTTGAAATATTACTGAATTTAACTGGACCCATGATATCAAAAACTGACACCCGCTACAGAAATGCTGTGTCATGTGCATGCATGTGCGTGAGCCACAACACTACCACTCCGTATCGAAGCCGCAAGCAAACTGCCGCCGGCAACCAACAGCCGCGCGTGCCGCGGCTGAGATGCGGCAAATGCCGGCGGCCATGCCTCATGTCGTGCCGCCGGGCATGTGTGGATGCGCCATTATAGGCGAATCCTTCATATAGTAAAATAAAAAAGTGCGGTTTCATAATAAATCGCACTCGTAGTTCGCACGTGTGTAAGGGTCCAAGTATAGATATTTTATTATGACGTTCCTTGGAACGAATACTATGAGGGCCAAACCAGGCCCCCGTCACTCGGCCGTACCTACAGCGATAAGTGCCTACAAATTCGCGTGGCGTCGGCGCCACTCCGGGAGTCGAGTGTCGACGCTCACGCGTAGAGCTCGTGCGTGCGTTTATTAGAAGTTTTATGAGTAGGTAATATTATTATAAAAACGTTTAAAATAGAATGGCAGGTTGAAAGCATTGCTCATTTGATGGATGTTTGTCGAAAAAGAAGGACGAGGGATTGTCATTTTTTTCATTACCTACAGATGAGGAAAGATAAGTTCAAATTCATTTAAAAACTATAAAACTTTACAGTACCTGCCTACCACAAAATAATTGTACTAACTATAATAAGTTACTTTGTTGATACTAACAATATGGACTCATGTCTGAATTATTAAGGAATTTGATACTTTATAATTACGAGAGCAACTTGCAAATGCGACTTTTTGTTTATGAAGATATTTCAACGATTTTGGTATCAAATGAAAGGTCTAAGACTAAAACTATTTTATCCGTTTTAATGATATAAATCGGTTCACAGGTTTAGGAAATATGAAGAACTAGCTGACCCGCGCAACTTCGCTTGCGTCACCTAAGAGAATGGGTCAAAATTTTCCCCGTTTTTGTAACATTTTTCGTTGCTACTCCGCTCCTAACGACCGTAGCGTGATGTTATATAGCCTTCCTCGATAAATGGGCTATCTAACACTGAAAGAATTTTTCAAATCGGACCAGTAGTTCCTGAGATAAGCGCGTTCAAACAAACAAACAAACTCTTCAGCTTTATTATATTAGTATAGATATAAAATAGTAAAAATGTAAACAAACCAGAACTGTAGGTAATGTTTCTGTTCTTCAATTTTTTTTAGGTATATTGTTAGATAATGAGGACTGTTCGACCCATTTAAAGTGCCAAATTTTGTAGGGATTACATGATAAAAGTAGATAGTTTTTTTTAATAAACAGTTCGTTCGAAACGGTAGATACAGACTGCAAAAAATATCCAAAAATTATTTGCACTATATCTGACCTGAGTTCATCTAAATACTTAAACATTATGATGACATTTACTACTTAAGTACATATTTTAGATTATCTATTCTATCAGTATTCTAATAGTAGGAGGTAGCAACGATGCGGCGAGCCGACAGCCCTAGCGTCAAAGGTAACGCGTTACTCTACGCCAAACAGTGACAGAGTTACGCGTTAAAAGAGAGCGGGAATACTTAGGTGAATATGTCGTTAGGTACGGAGCGCTTATACGAGCTGAATTAGACTTTGTTGCTTAGTAGCAAGAGTCGTTATTTCTATGAATTGTTACGGGAAGTGCTTGTTCCGTACTTTAGTACTTATTATTCTGTGGCCAAACTAAGAAATCAAAGAGCTAGTTCGTTGCCACTGACCTGTACGACACTCCGTATATGTGCTCGGGGGTGCAACGCGCGCAGTACGCGAGTCACGTGTCGCAGCGCCAGCGCACTCTGCGACCGCGCGCCGCCCGCCGCCAGCCGCATCGAGCCCGGCACCAGGGCGATCTGACCGCACGTGCCCATCACTTCACCGATCTGTTCGTGAATAACAACATGTATTTTGTATTGCAAAATAGTTTATAAGTTTTGCTTTAATTTAGAATGACAGAAAATAATCATTTATCTACATGCCCTAGATGATGTTTTTGCCCCATTCAAACATATTTTATGTCTTAATACTTTTTTAGTTTATAGAGTCAGTATTATTTGGCTTAAAGCACCATCTTTTCGACTTCTGGTTTTTAATGTATTTTTGGAAGGAATGTATATAAAAGAAATAGCACTATGTGTAATTGTTGATCATTTATTTATTACCTTGACGGCCTGGCTGTAAGGTCCAATGTTGGCCGGAGCCCAGTGCGATATGCCCTGCACGTGCATAGTGACTCGCTCCCTGGTGATACAGCCATCATCGTTGTGCTTGTTCATGTTCGATCTATGCGCCACCTGCGTTTATAATAACGTACTTTGTTAGATAAAATAATTAAAGATTTTTGGCTTGATACTTGTTTACTTCCTATGTATAGCTTGGTAGTTCCGGACTCGTGCGTAATTGAGATAAAGGTTTTACTTTTGCATTATTATCTAAAGGGTTATGGCAAATTTCATCACATATATGTCATATATCTTCTGACGAGTGATGAATATGTGATAGATGTCAGAAAATCTATGAAAACATCCGTCCCATATTAAACTTTAAGAGCTAACCGACGCTTATCCGGAATAAGTACACACAAGAGTTTAATATCACATGGGACAGTTGTTTTAGGTATTCAATGAAATTGGCAGAACATTGATTATCATAGACGTGGATGTCGTTAAGGATTAATTAGATGGCAATAACTCAATATTCTCTTGAACTTGACCTTGATTTTTGACGTATTATGCTAAAGGTTATCTTATCTTAATTCACCTTACACTATCTTTAATATTAAGAATGTTATCTATCATCTATTACATAATATATTATGTGTAAATGTCATTTCTTTTTAGGATAATTTTTGTAGACAAACCTCTGACAAAAAAATCATAATATTTTGTAAACAAATCTTGGTATCATTAGAAATAAAAATATCACATAAGCATTGTTTTTTTGTATTTATTTATACTTAACTTAAAAAGTCATATTAAGTCAGCAATTAGAAACGCAATGTTTTCATCACTATCGACTTTCAACAACCGACTACTCTGTATAAAAATCTGATCAACGCCCCTAGCGGCTACCGTCTGAACTAATTTTAAAGTTGACATAACATATTTCGAATTCTCCATACTTCATAGTGCTCGACTGCCTATCTATAGATATGAATGAAATGACTCACCGCATCAAGTATCAAGCCGACTTCAGCGGGCAGAGGACACTGCACGCAGACCCTGGTCGGCGGGTTGGGGAAGCTAAACGTCTTCACATAAACATCGTTGAGAGCCGCGTACTCCTCCATGTCTCGCATGTATATGTTTACAGAGCACACGTCCTGTAGTCGCAATGATTCTGATTCTAGCAAACCTGGAATGATTAAACGACAAATATTATATGCCAAGTTTGTTTTATTTTATTAGGTTAAGGTTTGTGAATATGGCTCGACAAAAAACTGAATACACGACATTTTTCAGTGGACGTTTTTAAATTTAATTCTTTATAAACAAGATATTAGATGTGATGACTTGTAATAAATCAATTACCTTTTTATTGGTTTGCCAACAGTTTCCTTAGTTTAGACAAAAATATTATATTCTAATAATTGTAGTAATATTTTCTCATATTATACGTTTTTATTAAAGAATCAAAATACCGTACAGATTTTAATATAATAGGTACATTTAATACTTTAGCTGATAAACCTGTATTACTTATGTTCATACATTAATAGTAGGTACTAACTATGCAATGATTTTTTGTAATAGACGTTATGCTGTGTGCATATTTAAATAGGTAATATAAGAGTAAAACGAGTTCTTTGTGATTTACTAATAACATTGTAAGACTTGATATGACACATATAAACAAACTGACTATTTAAATTATGATTGTTACTTTGTTAGTTTTCTACGAAACTATCAATGAACCTACAGCTACAGACTCAATGTATGCACCCATTTATAGTATCTTCAGTATTATTTAGTCTCCCTGCTTATTATAATTAAATAAAAATTGTACAATGCAACCATGGTGTTTTATTTATTATAGACAATCCTGATTTAAGTTATACATACATATCCTGATCTAGTTGAATGTTGCCTTGATCCTAATCCTAATGTCATTGGTGGTTAGTTGTATAAAACATAACTTACAACTATAACTACATAAAATAAAGCTTGTGAACAAGTTTACCTACTAATGAGTTTTTTCATAGCGTCCTCCGTCGCTAGTCCGGTATCGACGCCTTCCCCCACGATGCCGCCGATGAAGTACCAGCCGTGTTTGTTCCCGTATATACTACTGTGGTCCTCCACCGGCTGCCACTCGCTCTGATTGTGAGCCTGCTCGTAATTGTACCCGTCCTCCTGCACACCGTCCACACTGTCTTCCTCACCATCGTCTATACTAGTCCTATCACCTGAATACGTGAGCAATGGATTCAATTCTTTCTGTTTCTTCTTCTCCTCCTTTTCTAATTTCTCTATAGACTCTATCTCCGTCTCACTCAGCTCAATATCGCTTATATCGCTAAACACAGAATCGCTTAAATCGTTTACAAAATCTAACGGGTTCCTTACAGTTGGAGGTAGTTTGTCGTCGTAGTTCTCTTTTGGTTCGAGGTGCAGTTTTAAGTTTAAATAGCCGACTGGTGCGACCGGGTCGTCCGAGTGTAACACCATTTCTTTTTCATCTCTGTTGGGAAAAATAAATTATCATTAACTTATATTTAATAGAATGATTTCTGCATAATACTCGTTCTATAAAATAGTTTAAAGTTATTATTTTAAACGACGACAGTTCATAGTTATCAATACGAAACTTAAGGTTCTATATATCAAGTATTTTAATTCTTATGACGATTAACATCTTTACGTCATACGGGAAAATACGTAACCATAAATTGCAGTCAATATATGGAAAGAAATGTCGAGAAATGTGAGTAGATCAGATATGTAAGAGATTGTCACACGATAGAGACATGATTGATAACAGCGTCTGAAACTAAACACTCATCATTGATTGCTAATCTCACCAAATATGCATTTGATAACATAATAACATATAATGGCAATAGTTATATAGCAGACTACTTAGGCTTAACGCATATAGTACAGAGTAAAGCCGCCGTAATAATTCATCTCTTTAATAACCCTAATTCAGAACAGTAGGTACAATCATAAAATAATTATATTAGTAGGTATTATGTATTTACCTATAATTTAGATGTTTTTTATGCATTGATATACTGATGACTCAAACTTTTGAGTTAGTAAAATTTAAGGAAATTGGTTCTAACCAAAGAAGATACGATTGTGCTGCCATCTGACCTTCCAGAGTAAAGTAATGTTCTTTAGGACAACATCGTTGGGTATTGTAGTGAGTAGCTATGACCAGAACCAACATAATTGATACAAGAAGTTTTTATAATATTCTCTAGATAAAATAACTTTGTCTGCATTAAACCTCATTACGCGCCTACTCCGGTTGGCCTAGTAACCAGTTATTAAAAGAGCTAGATAACATATCTAATGCTAAGCAAGGTAAGCACACTTATTGACAGCATATTACTCATTGTTTTAATTCATTACATGTTATCGTTCAGACCACCACTTCAATTTTAATTAAAGATTATGTATGTTTTATCAACTGGACTTTGCTGTGAGTATATTGTGGTATAATAGAATTTTGCAATTTTCACCAAGATAGACATTATGGTACGCCTACACGGCACTAAGCTTAGTGCTAAGTAGGCCCCATAATAATAATAATCAAAAACTGAATAAATCCTTGTATAAAATCTTTGTGTTTCTATATCCCTAATCTTTTTACTTTCTTTTTTTGCCAGCTTACCAAACCGCGACGCGATTGACCAATGAGCAAGATTTCTTTATTAACTTAACTGTTATCATTTGTACATAGAAGTGTACTCACATAACTAATTTGTTCTTAAACAAGGGGCAGTCTAGCGTGAAGGTCTCGTACTCGCCGCCCTCGCCGCACACGTTGAGGCCGTACTTCTCCTGCATGACTAGAAGGTGCGGCTGGATCTCGCGCAGCCTCATTCCTAGGTGTATCCTCGGGTCCAGCCCTAGGGCAGCCACCTGGACACATTACATACGTAGAATTTAGAAAGTAGTATTATAAATATTTTTTAAAGGAATGTACGATTATGTACTTGTTTTGTCATTTTAGGAGTATAATATAAATCGCGACATCCGTTATAAGCGTCGTAGCTGCAAAGGACAGTGTAACGTGAATGGATTTAAAATAGGTAGTTTTCGTATTTGTTTATGTATAGGTACAGATTGTTTTCTTTCAATATAAATTATCTTTATGTCGTATACATAAGCTCGAACTCTAGTCGGACTTAGATAAGTAAATAATAATAGTAATGATTAATTTCTACGATCAATAACATTTCAAGTGGCCGATGTAATCCTACGATAAAACGATAATTCATAATTTATGCTCGTAGCACAAGCAATCTCGTCTTAATCATAGGTTTTGATCGCTTGTAAAGGAGTGCTATAAGTCCTATGTAATAAATGACCACTTATATCGTAAACAATCAAGTATATTTCAATATCTACAGTGAAATATATGTGCTTATGTATTCGTAAGGCGCGCATATGCCAAGCTACTAACTAAAGAATCTAATAACAAATTAACATATTAATGAACCCAAAAAAGAGCCGTGACAAAAGTATTTCTACAGAAATAATCTTCTATTTTCACAACTTAGTCATAATCCGACGAAAATAATTTGAGTGTTAATTTAATAGTAAACATGACAGATCCTATTGGCGCTGCATATTATAAAAATTCACGTTTCAAATTCTAAGAAATCATCACTTACTGATTGATACGATCAACGTCAAATAAATTGAATAAAATAATCTGTGAGTGGTGACGCATGACCTCATACACGATGTTATTTTCGACGATCATGTGGATATATGCAGATAAAAATCATTAATGTAAACACGGTGCAAATGTTGGCGCATTCACTTCTATATAATTATTTATCTTACTTGAAGTGCATTAAATACTCAGTAAACAAGTAGGTATTTAGTTAAACATTTTTATCGTGAATCCAAGTGTGATACTTTCGCAATCTTGTTTCCTTAACACTGATATCGCAAAGGGTATTGACATGTTAATAAGTCGGAGGCATGAATAACCACGGCTCTATGACGTGATTTCACTGAGTGCTCGGATAATGATCGGCGATCACTGAACGAATTAGCAACGTCCTTCACATGTAGGGTATACGACGGTTAATGACAGCTACGAAATTAAGACGCAGAACGCTCAACGGATAATGTAAACGTAAATTGTTTCAGGAATTTTCACTAATAGATTTACATTTAATTTAAGAGAGCCATAATGGATCTGCAACGTTTTTTAATATCGCCTATCAGACTTGGAACCGTTATTTTATCTTATCGCTGTAAGAACGAAAGTTCAGCAAAGCAATACGCCGTGTGATCGTAAAAAAAATACGCTAAGTAAATGGTGTCTACGTGTTGCGTGACTAACCTTAATAATGATTGCTTCGACGCCGCTCGCTATCATTTCCTTCAGCAATTCCTTTTGATTCCGCCTCCACAGGTACGCTAAGGAGACTAGACCTAACCGGTGACATCTATAAAAACAAACACATTAGTAATTCAATGGACAATATAATACTTTTTGATAGAATCTCCGTATATCGGCGTCTTAAAAGTTTAAAATTGTTCGATATCCAAAAGTAGTCTTGTGGCTGCCTCATTATATTTACAAACAGGGATATCCTTCATATTTTTCAAGACAAGTAAAATGCAACATTCAGCTCGTTATCGTGTTCTTAAACTATTTTTTGCAAGAGCCGTATTGATTATTTGCTGTCGCTGCGCTGAGCTTTCGAGAGTCTATCAATACGGCAATTGAACTCTAAACACAGGTTTGGGTTACATAAATTCTCTTCAGAAAGTAATAACAACAAAAATATATTGGGTGAGGTACTTTCATAGCTTTTAGACATTATTAACAATATTGAGTAACATTATCAGTTGATGATAAAGCTCATCAACTAATTACGTTGTAATAGCGTACATTTATTACGAATTTTATCAACAATGTTTTTTGTTGCAATTATTCATTTATATCGGGATATATGCCTTCTGAGCTTGTGATGAACACAGTAAGAATTTTCTATAGCCTGCTAATAGACAGGAGGTTGAAGCCTCAGCATGCTGCCAGGATTCTAAACTGTCAAGCTAAATTGCAGATAGCCGCAATTATTGTAATTACGACCGGCGACTGCATTAGTCCGACCCATTGTTGATGAAGTGGAATTAACATGTTCTGTGAGAATTATGTACAAAGTGACCTTTGAACCTTTGATCTACGTTCCGAAATCACGTGCAAAACATTCACAATGATAGTAGCTCAAACAGATCAAACAGAATTTGATGACCTCATTTGTAAACCTACATGATTATTAATAGGTCTGCTATAACTAACTGATTTTAGTGCTGACACAAACATAGCTATTATGAGCAACTCCAATTAACTATTTTTGCATGGTGAAGCATATTTTTAATTGCTATTTACAAGTTGTGTTAAATGTACTTTGCACTTATAATAACCTAATTAATATTGTAAACAATCTTACTTTAGTTAGAAATGTAGATGCGCATTTCCTATGTGGTAAGCAAATAGTGGAGTCATTAGTTAATTTTATATGATATTTAAAACAAAATAAAATAGATGTCCTTACTGATAGGAGCATCTAGAGAAACCTGAGTTGTTGGTTTTAGAAATTTATAGTTTACAATTTGATATTGTGTGTCAATGTTTACACATAATCAAATGATTTTTCTCATAATAAATATTAGTTGTATCAATCATAATAATACTGTCAGAGGATTATGAAACTTAAAATCATAAGTACAAATTATACAGTACATGTAAGTAGTATAAGTTGATATGTATTTCTGTTGAGATATTAATAAATAATGAGTGCAATACTTACACATTTTCTACCCTAATTCTTTGGTAATCTGACAATATGGCACCAACGGAGACTGCTTCTATATCTAAGTCATCCTAAAACAATAGCACATGTCATCAAACGCATCTAGCTGGTATGGATAATGATTTTGTAGGAAGCATTATTATGTGGGAGCCAGGGGAGAGTAAAATTATTTTGTCATGCAGGATACTCAATATAATAGTTATACTTAATATTCAAAATTTAAGATATAGTGATTTTAATGTGTCATAATATTATTAGCTAAGAGACAATTGCAGCAATATTTCTACTGTAAGTACTCATCATTTATTTTTCTTATTTTTATACAAAAACATATACAAAGTAATTTACCAAACATTGTTTTAAAACATCAATTTACCATATAAGTGCACAAAATGAAAAACATATTTAAAAATCTTTGTTTTTGTAAAACAAAGGAGTACTAACAAGTGTCCATTAAATGTATGGCACATATTCATAAGTATGTAGAGTAAGTTATCAATTATCATAACAACAGAGGTTATATAACTCATGTCTCAGTGAGATAACAAACAACTACATCTGCAAACATTTATTCAAAGTGTAACTAAATATATACTATCTTAATGTCCAATCAATGATGTGGTTCATATTTTTTATATAAATTTAAATTAATTTGTTTACTATTTATATGGGAATGTATCACAATATTTAATGATACAGCTAATTACATAACAAAACAATATACTATCCTTTCTCTAGCTTCTAAGAAAGACTTTTGGTGGTTGAAAAATGAAATACTAAATAAGCATCTACTGAACATAACTTTGTAGTGTCATCTAATTTCAATATTATTACCTTGACTTTAGCCAGAAGTCTGTACAGGTCCTCAACCTCATCATTATCTGTGGGATCATAGTTCCTACCCTGGTTAACTGCATTACCAGTTATTGACTCTCTATACAATGGTAGACCCATAGCCTCAGCATACAGTTCTATGCCTTGGTGACCCACTGTCTGATACATGTAACTGTCCATCTCATCTGAAAAATTATGAAAAAATATAATATTATATTGTGCTAAGGCAAGAGATGTTTTTTCTGTTGGCTTATAAATGTTTTTATGAAGCATTTAAAAGTAGGTTACATATATTTTAAAGTATATTATCATGGAAATTAATAATATGTTAATAATAAAGGTGCTAAAAAATTAAAGAAGACATATGTTACACTAATACAGTGTTTTAAAAATACTTTTTCGGGTTTAATGTGTTTCCTGTGAGTAAAAAATATTAACAACAATCAAGTCATATCAGGTATAGTAAATATATCTGTGTTGATTGGATATTGAGACGAAATTAACCTTTATGTATAGGTTGGAGGTTGGCCAGAGCTACGATCGTGTGCCCGGCACCGACACACTGCATCATGTTGTAGCAGCTGTCCTTACCCCCGCTGATCAACGCCACCGTCCTCATCTTCCCCACAATATTATAATCACTCACAACAACACTACAATATACGTTACATAACGTTCACAATAATTGTGCGCCCTTTTTTGGCAAAATTAGTAAAGAACAAAACGCGGTCTCAATCACGACAGTGGCATGTCTGTCGACGGTTCGTTGAAGTGTGCTTCTTACAGACTGACGCGACTTTACCACCTGTTCGTAAAGGAATTACAACGCAACATAATCGTTATCTATTTTGATAACATTCTTGAAACGTAAAGCAAAATTATAGTGTTCTCAAAACCTCAGCAACAGTATCTGTCAGATTATATTTCGTTCAGAAATGAATCAATCACTGTATTCAACCAAATTGACTTCGTGCGTAATAAATTGTTTTGTTTCTGGGCAGAATCTGAACGCGTCTATTTTATCTAAATATTTCACTCAAAAATGTATGTATTCTAGTAATTTTGTATTATACTAGCTGACCCGGCAAACGTTGTTTTGCCATAAAAATTAAATAAAAAGCATTGTCCAGCGGACAAAATTGTGAATTTAAACCATTCTCAGATCCCCTCGAACACACACAAAACATTTCATCAAAATCGGTCCAGTCGTTTTAGAGAAGTTCAGTGACATACACACTTACAGAAGAATTATATATATAAAGATTTAAATGTTCGTACCAAATTAAATAAAAAATATTTAAATAACCCTTTGATGAATAACAATGATGTATTTGCAAGTGGAAAATCTACCTTTAGTCTACATAATAACATGACACTCAGAACAATATCATTTAATTTTTGGGCTGGCTTACA
The DNA here is from genome assembly GCF_050436995.1 of Anticarsia gemmatalis. Taxonomy (NCBI): domain Eukaryota; kingdom Metazoa; phylum Arthropoda; class Insecta; order Lepidoptera; family Erebidae; genus Anticarsia; species Anticarsia gemmatalis. Next base: position 4,946,975 of record NC_134756.1, on the reverse strand, counting down.
TCGAATACTAAATTCCATAACAAAATCTAGCAAAAAGAATTAAGGTTTCATCGCTCTTTAATTTGTCGTGATCTTATTACAGGTTTCTTAATATACGGGTAAGTATCGAATATCCTGATAATTTTAAAGGGCTACCGATAAATAAAATAAGAAAAATGTCCGATCATGTGGAGCCCCACTTGAAAAGCAAACTGATACCAACAATCAGCATTTTGGATTTTAGGATTAGGTGTCACACAGACCAGCTAAGCGCCACTGCGGCCACTCTTGCAGAGTTATTTAATTAATTTAAAATTGCTACTTAACATTCAGATTAGCAACCAAAGTAAAACATTACGATTAATTAAAATTTAAATACAGTTAAATTAAAGCTTTCCGGTTGACAAGCAGAACAAAAGGAAAAATAACATTAAATTATAATACTGCTACAGCTTAATGCCATGCGAAATTTTGCAATCATTCATCTATTTAACATAAAGTAGCGACTTTCTTATTTTTAGTAATAGGTTTAAATTAGGAGGGTTTTAATATTTAATATACAGCAATTGAGTAAATAATCAATAATTTATTTCAATCCCAACACACTTGTTTCGTGCAAACGACCAGAGAATCCGCAGCATGTTCCGCCTGCGGTGATGTTATGATAAACATTTTGGCCAGGAGACCTTCCTAGACAGGTATGATAGTTGGAAGTGCAAGGTGCAAACACTTAAGTTAGTCTTAGGAAGCAGCATTATGGCAGGAAGCCTTGTACTTTGCTTGTCCTATATTTTTGAGACTAGGTAAAGGTAAGCTGAAACTGATATGTCTTGTGCACTTTTGGTTTCGCCGATAGCCATTGGTTAAACCCGATGTTATCAATAAAGAGTGTAACATTTCGTCGATCCGTAGTTGTTTTCTGTAATTATGGCTTAAATATTTCAAACTAACCCAATTAATATCGATTTAATAAAATACCTAATAACTTAACAATAGTTAACGTCGTTAACGGTGAATTAATTAGATTTAACGCCATCTCTTGTGTAAAAATCTAAACATAATTTTATGTTTGCTAACATTTTTTAAATCAAATAGGTTTTCTTATTTACAATATTAGTTGTTTAGAACAAATATGACACATTCAGTAATTTATTGTTTAGCTTCTAACAGCTAGATGAACAAGGATAATAATGCATATAAAAGTAATTAATGAACCCAGTGTGTTTTGACTCTTTCTTGACCGTCTGTAATCTACTTCAGTTGCCAGTTATAAAAAAATCAAACATCTTTAAATTAATTTATTCCGTTTAATTTATTATTTTTAACAAAAGACTTGGAAATTACTTTAAATCTTGTTTTATCAGTTCATGGTTTTTAATCAATTCCTCTCAAAACAAATATTTAACATGGTGGACTAAAGTGAATGCTCGGCTAGCTACAGACGCCATTAAATGAACCAATCCAACCCGTGTTTGGTTTGTCAAATTATTGATGCGGTGGTTTGAATCACGTTTGAATTAAAGTGCGAAGCTCAGTATTTCTTTTATTTTCTTTCGTCAAAACATAATATTAATTAAATGGACTGTTAAATTGTGTGTTAACCAAGTGCAATCTGTGTTATCAAGTGCGAAATCATGGTTCTGGCTGAAAGAAGTAATGATGTTCGAAACGGGAAGCGGTCAAGGGGGCCAAGCCCCAATGGCCATGGAAGTCCAGATTCGAGTTCGGAAGATGAGAATGGTACGGGATACTCCTAATTTCCTGTTGCTTGTATAGCTTTTGAGGAATAATGTCCATAACAATTGGGGAGCTTTTTGCATGTCGATTGGTACTTACGTTACGTACCTATAATATGTACCTACTTACGCTATTGTAATCTCGAGGTGAATAAATCTGTCTGTACTCACATCGTTGTTTTAACATGACGCTTACGCCGTGGCAAATATTAATAATCATCACCATCTGACATCGTGCTTTATTTTTTATGCTTACCATCATCGCCTTCATGCTGCCATCATCTCATCCACAATAAAAACATGAAACCAAGCAGTAGTACCGTTTGCAGCTGAGAAAATTAGAGTGGGTAGAGATTATCAGGCTGTGTGCCCTGAACTGGAACCAGTTGAGCAGAGGAAACCTGATCTTATATCTGACAGAGCTTTACTTGTTTGGTCGCCCACTTCTGACATATCTGACATCAAATGTAAGTTTATCAATACTAAGTTGACTTTCAAGTGATTGTCAGATTTTTGTGCATTTATTGTATGGATTTGTAATTTTCAGTGGATGAATATATAACCACAGCAAAAGAAAAGTATGGGTATAATGGTGAACAGGCACTGGGTATGTTATTTTGGCATAAACATGATCTCAACAGAGCATCTATGGACCTTGCCAATTTTACACCTTTCCCGGATGAATGGACTGTTGAAGACAAGGTGCTGTTTGAACAAGCCTTCCAGTTCCATGGCAAAAGCTTTCATAGAATAAGACAGATGGTGAGTCTTCTTTCTAATGACAATGTCTATGGTGTAGTTGCTCTAATTTGATATAAAACTTATTGATTTTATTTCCCTCCCACTAGTTGCCTGACAAATCAATAGCCTCATTAGTTAAGTATTATTACTCATGGAAGAAGACAAGGGCACGCACTTCACTCATGGATGTGGTTAGTGAAGGTCGAAATGCAGCAGGATCAGGAACTGGCAAACGTGAATCTGGTGCTGGGTCAGAGCCAGGAGGTTCTGACAAGGACTCTGACAATGATGAAAAGGTATGTAATATTACTTTCTTTGGTCCTGTCAAGCTTGTTGTAAAGTTGTATGAAGTATAATTTGCTCCTTTTTTATTGCGTGCCGTGTCATTGTATTACCAATGTACCTTATTACAAAAACAAAGTCAATTGTATCATTTCCCCCTCACAGTTTCAATTATGTTTATATAGTGTATCTGGATTGTCCAAATTGTTAAAGCTTCTTAAACTATTTGGCAAGTATTCAGTAAATAAAACTGCAGAGCGGTAAAGCCCTTGTTAACTGGGTGTTATATTGTCAGAGTAGATAATTTTGAATTATTTGCTCTGTGCGTGGACAGTTCATTATAGGTGTGGTGATGTGTAGTAGGTATGGGTTATTCACTACACTTGACTGAAACTTAACACATAGTGTAAAAATAGACTAGCCAGCTATGTTGTATGTCACTGGTATATATGTTATTGTGAGTTATGGACATGTGTTGAATAATTATGACAGAAGTGGACTTTCCACCGTGGTATTGTCCGTGGAGGGAAGTCCCTCGCGGCGGGCGGGGCTTCGCAACGCGCCGCCGGCCAGCAGGGCGCCCAGGTGGGTGCTTTGCTTCCCCACAATGAGTATAACTAACTGCTGTCACCATGGAAACTTGATGTTCAGTGTCTTCTTCCATCCTCTCACTTGTCTATTCAGTCAATGTTATGTCATTCATTATTCAATGTTTGAAATATTCTCGAGATTTGTTGGAGCCCTGTTTCAAATTCAATTTCCTTGACAATGTATGTTTTAGTCACACCATGTCATAGAGGTGCACTTCACTGCATTTTGTTATTCATGCAAGTTTTGATTGTGGCAACATAAGCTTTTGTAAATCTCTGTTATATAGCAGTTATTTGGAAAATGTTAAAATGAACTTTTTCCAACAACTGTATACATAATTATTTTATTCAGCTGCCATATCTGTTTCATGTAAAAATATATCCAGTTGCTTATGTATCTGATAATGCTTATTTAATTTTAATTTTACTGCTCTGCATTTTTATTTACAGACTATGATGCTACTATTTTCATGCAATACTTATTCATTTACAATATTATACTAAAAGTATTCATGTACATGATGATATTTACTGTCTTGGTGTATCTTAATGTATCATTATTTTCCATTATGACTTCACATCTATGTCAGATATAAGTTGATTGTATATTTTATTGTAGCAAGTTATATTTTATGCTATTTGCAAAATACAGTACCTATGGATCTTATTTATTTTAATAGCTCATTTTTGTTATGTTGCATATTTCTATTATATATTTACAAAGATATTGTATGAACAAACTACTAAAAATTGTAAGAGAAGGATCCATTTAAATAATTTCCTTTTATATTTTAATATTTATTATTTTCTTGCTACAGAAGTTTAATACAGATCATAATAATATTGCATATAAAGGAAAGTCATTTACTAAATAATGGACTGTTTGAATGATGCATCAAATTTAATATGTTTGTTGTGGTTTCTGATGGCCCTCATAGACAATAGTCCATCATGAAATGTTTGCATAATTGTGTATTCCTATGTCTATGTCTAAGCATTATACAAAAATATAATTCTGCTTTCCTTTTCCTTTCCATCCAGTTTCCCATGAATTTCCCGCATGCTTCCTTTAATAGCCCCGAGCAAAAATGGAAAACTTGTGTAATCTAATGTGTGCAGAATATCATTTAATATTCTAATGGGTTTTAAAAGAAGTGTGTGAGAAGTCATTGTTATCGTTTTTGTCCGTTGTTATACGAGAATTTTATCAAATTTCGTGTAGCGTTAGTCACCATGTGACAGGAATGTTAAATGTTGATTGGGGTTTAGGGCGAGGGCGGCGGCGAGAATGCGGGCAAGTGGTGCACTGTGTGCGGCATTCTGTGCACCCAGATCACGGCGCACAATTCGCAGAAGTTGTGTCAGGCATGCCTCGTGCACGCCAGGTCGGTACTTTACTACAGTTTTATTAGTTAATCAGCTCGTTGCAATCACTTGCATGACATAAATAAGGCAGTTACAATACAATCTAATTTGGAGTGTGATTTCATTAAACATGTGTATAGGGATGGTTTTTTGAATATTGGCGGTGATGTAACAGACGTACGGGAACGATGAGACCGTTGTGCGGACCGTCCGGGCGACGCGGTCCCGGTTCCAAACAGCAGCGATACAAGCACCGGCTTCCGCGTGGCATATACATCAATCACGATGATCTCGTCGCCATGGCCACCGGCCCCCAGCCTGGCGATCCCCCGCAGCCCGGACTTGTCAATCAGGGCGAAGCCATGCTCAAAGCTATGGACAGAGAAATTATATCTCTAAAGAGACAAGTAAGATGCAACCCGCCACGATGTCGCTATGTAGTGCCGTTGCGAGACACATTCTCACCCTTACGTTGACACTGAGTATACTGCTAAACACGTTGGTATTAGTCATTTCTCCCCACAGAGCATGGATGTGACTAAGCGTTTGTGTGATGTAATGTGAGAATGTGATAATACAACTAATTTTGTTATTAATAGCAAATAATTTCGTAGTAATTCATGCTAATTGAACTGCAATACTGTATTAGGTGGTATTGTGGGAAAATGTATTCTGCACACATAATAGATTAGTTCAAAGTTTTATTTTTGTTTAAGTTTGTTTATAAAACCATTTTAACATCCCAATTTCTAATGCTTATTTATTTGCTGTGCGACCGAACCCCAAGTCCTACTACGTAGTTTCTTGGATAATCCAGATATGCACTTTATTCCCTGAGTTTGCGATTCCCAGTAAAGTTTGGCTCCATTGAGTAAATGTAGTGAATTTGATGTTTTGTAAATTAGGTACAACAGAACAAGCAGCAGCTCAGTGCGATGAAACGCAAGGTTGGTGACACCGGTGTCGAAGAGCTGAGGCCCGGTGAACCGCCGGCAAAGATCAACTCACGCTGGACCAATGAGGAATTACTCATGGCGGTGACAGCTGTCCGAAAGTACGGTAAGGAAACCGTTTTGTTGGTAACAAGTAATGGCAATTTTTCGTAGTCATTCTCGATATGTTCTTTAATAAGTTGGAACTTAGTTCGTATTTTCACTTTTGCATGTATACAATGTATGTTCTTGACTTAAGCAACCCTTTTTAAACAATATTTATTGAAACCCATGTCTTACAATAGGGAGAGACTTCCAAGCGATTGCCGACACTTTGGGCACTAAGACTGAGGCCCATGTGCGGTCGTTCTTCATATCTTACCGGCGACGATACAACTTGGACGCCATGGTCCGAGAGCACGAGGCGGAACGCGGTAACGCGCATCACATACAAGCTGGTAAGAGATGCTTCAATCATAGAACGAACAATAGATATTAGCTATTTTTTCCTTAAACATAAAACATTAAAATGTAAATCCAATGTGGTGATTTCCATTTCAAAACCACAATATTGGCGTTACATTTTCCCATTTATATGACAGACTTATTATCATTTCCTATTAAAAAAACAAAAGTTATGATCTTTAATGACGAGGTATTTTTTGCAGGCACTACAAGCACAGAATCTGCTGAGACAGGGTCAGATAATGCTAATAATGGAACAGGCTCACCACAGACTGCCTCCAAGGATGAAAAAGTAAGTAATACCTAGTCATGTACATGAAGTAACTCGGTTTACTGTTTTTTTTAATCTAAATTATATTTGTGACTTCAATGTAGCAAATGAATCCTCCTCCTGTTTCATCTGCTCTATTGAAGTCACCGAAGACCGTCTAACATGGTTCCTTGAGTTTAACAAAATAAGTTTTGTAATAATAATAATGAGTACTTGAAGTGATAAGAAAAATATTTTTCAGACGGAAGTAGACAGCGAGGGAGTGGCCATCGGGGCGTCGGCGGAGGCCGGCGGGCCGCCGACCACTCCGCCGAAGCACAAGCCCGCCAAGTGATGCGCGCGCGCCTCGAGCTCGCGCGCGCGCGTGCGAGACTAGCGCCCGCCGCTATGTATGCTCACTGACACATGACGTTCTCGAAATATATACGTAGTAAGGCTTCGTAGTAACCCCTTCACTATTTTCCAAGACAGTGGGATTAGTATGCTATATGAAAATATCGAATATTTTTAACTCGCTGTATATTGATGTGCTGTTTTCCGAATTTATGTAAAAGTCGGTGAGCTTAATTATGTAAGTGTAACTAACCTATAATAATAATATATTTGATGGTGCGCCATATTATTATTGATTAGACGTATTGATCATGTCTGATTGATTGTAAACTCTTGGTTTTGTGGAGTAACGATGGGAAGTTTGTATACGCGCTAGGAAAGCATCGGACTTGTGTATATAGTTATATGATGTATGCTGGTAGGATAGGGAAGCTTCCTGAGGGTAGCAGATGTATAATATTATTATTATTGATATAAGCGTGTTCCTGTGTTTGTTTACTCCATGACTGATGACTAAGAGCTGTGCTCTTTCAATGGATTGTCGTGAATTTGTCCAAGATTTCAGAATTGTCGAGTGTGATAGTGTCTAGAATTATTAATATAGAATTAACATGTTTATCACTTGCCTTATGTAATAAGTTTCTCATGTACTCGCATGTTTATTAATATGACTTACCACTGGAGATATATTCACGTCGTACTGCACTTCTGTGGCGATTATAACATAGTTTTTTATGTAAATGATTAATAAGAGATAATAGTAGCTAGATATTTTCATGTAAGACTTATTATTTTATTGATAAGAATGCAATCAATCTTGAATTTAATGTCCAGCTGTAGTTTATAGATAAAACTTATGATGAATTAGATATTTTAGGCAGATTTACACTACGATACTCATAGGTGAAGTGGCATTTATAGAATTGCAGAAATACGAGATTCCACAACAATTCTATCGCAAACGGCTTTATTAATATAATACAAGTAACATACAGCAATATAATGGGTCCTAAATTATTTTTTGCACACATAGGATAGTTCTTGTAATAAAGTTTTAATATACTTCTTTTCATACAATTAATAGAGCGATATAGAAGGATAAAGTGACGATATTTTTGTACTAGTAAAAGACATCTCAATATTAGAATTTTGGTGTGTGATTAATTGATGTTTTTTAATAGTATTAACTTTAATTTTTTACTTTTAGTGACTAGGTTTTATTTAGTGTAATGTACTATCGCGTCGTATATAGCATAATCTACTAGTTTTAATGTATGTACATCACAAATGAGATGAGTTATTCGCACCGGTTGTCACGAAACCGAAGATGAATCGTTACCGATGATTATATCATTTTATTATTCAGTGTGATTAAACTTGTCTGTACATATAGTATTATTTTGCTATTTAACTACAAAACGGTGCAGCCGGTAGTAAAATTGTGTTCCACATAATACAATTGAGAAGAGGTTTGGTTCCAGATATTTGTTAAATTTATCGTCCGCCTAACATTGACGTAAGCAATATTTTTTTTTTATAATTTCAATTATTCGAATGCTGATAGCATAATAATAGTAAGGTACAGAGTAGTCTGTACTCATTTTAGTTTGGAAAATGGGTTTTAATTTACGCCTGTAAATATAGGTTTCTCGATTTGATTATTTCGTAGCTAATTTATAGTTTCAGAAGGAAACACAATTTACAGTCAAATTAGTTTGAACACTTAGCGTATTTACGAACGGCGTAAGACCTTATCACTCCAAAGAGATCCACAAAATGAAGTCATCTTATTTATTGATGCTAATTAGGGCTAGTAGGAAGATTGTTACTGAATTAAATTATTTTTATTAGAATTATTGTTTCTGTATATTAAGAACTTAAATCAATTGACAAAGTGTTTTTTTATTAATTAAGTAATGCTCAAACTCTATTGTTTTGTCCCGTCACTCTTGACAATGGTTTCCACAAATTATTTAGTAGCTATTACCGAAGTAAGGGAGTTTTCATTTTAAGAATAATAAATAATTATAAGTATGTACGAATAACTGTTTTTTACTTACTTGATACCTAAACAAATTCAAGCTGTTTGTAGGTCAATGTGGTTGCAGTGTCCTGCTAAGCTATTATGCATATAGGTTGTTAATGTATGCGTAATTACTAATGCTTGGGGATGACTAGACTATGGTTGATTGCCCACTGAACGACGTATGGCATTCTGTGTCTTCTCCTTTACATAGGTGCCTACCTACAGTGTTGGATCATAGTTTTACAAATAGTAAGAGAAGTATCAGACAGGATGTTGTCGTTGGGCGGGCGCTCTCACGCATGATCCTGTTTTGTGAAAGCTATTATACCAAGTATGATCAATACAGTACGTTACATAATAATATAACATTATTACTTTAACTTAATAATTTAATTGCAGGCGTCTACGCCAGATGGCACTGAATCATGGTACTCTTATTGGGGTTCGATAAGAGATTTCACGTTTTCAATCAGCGGTTTACTCTTTAATCAGGATGACATCTGATCTTAACCATTCACATCTTACCTCTTTGGACAGTACAATTTTCTTAATGGCCGTAAACTGTGCTCTGTGCCGTATACTCCAGTATTAATAACGTACTCTGTGGTATACTCTGAATCTGCTAACAACAATAATTGTCAACATATAGGTATTTTTGATTTGGTTGAATAACCTATCTAAGTTATTATAAACTGAAAGACAATTATGGTATCACGGGGGCCAAGGCCTCCACCTCTAGGCCGTGTGCGATTTGCAAGCGCTGAAGATGCGCCAGTAATATTGGATCTTATCACTGACTCTGTATCAAAGACCTTCAGAGTTGAATGTACCAATGATATTACTTACCTGATGTTAGATTCTTATTTGCTGTTTTTTGTAAAAAGTCGCTGTTATTTTGTGTATAGCAAGTTGGGTCTCTATTATTTCAAATTTCAGAGAAAACTCCATCCTATCAATATGTCAGCTAGATTCGACAGACGGTATAGTAGGGTTTCTTTCTGCAAGAGACTACCCTTTGATACCATCTGTTCATCCATCTGCGTGGGAGGAATTTATTTGGACTAAATACAAGTACGTGTGTCCTACGAAGTCGATGTTTTTAATTCTGAACTGATAGTACTTTGCTGGTTGAATAGGTATGCTTAGGAAGGGTAAGAAATTTCTTTGAGTTAACTACATAATCTCCGAAGAGACAAGACGCTTACTCAATTAACACTAGGTGAATACCCTATCAACGGCCTGTACTACAAATTATTGCTCTCCTCACTCACAATTAGAATCAGAGCCTTGTGTTTCTTTTCAGGTCAGTAGAATTGAAGTCACGCAACACGTTGTTCATTCATTTGTTATGTTGGGACCTGAGATACTCACGGGAGGCTGTCGACAACATGCTCAAAACTATTTTTATGCATGACCCGTACGTCCATTACATCGCCATGTATAAATCTGACAGGAAATATCCACGTACGTTGTGATACCGTATTTTAGATGATGCCTAAACTTCTAATAGGTCCGTGCCGTGTTAAGGATCGCGTATAAATATGTTCCATCAATATGCGGTACCTATCTTTGGATAGGTACCTTTACGTAGTAGCGAAAGTTGCCACCAGCCTTCCGAAATAAAGGAAAGATACATGGGCTTCTACGCGTAGAGCCTCAATGAGGATACAGCACATCTCCGATTTTTTTCTCCTAGGACAATCGGAAACGGATTTTTACCCCCGATATAAATGCCTTTATCACTTTCTTACTAATAATCTTTCGAACTACATTTTTTTTTCGATTTCTTATTGCACGATGTTGTTATAAAGAAATGAAACGCATAGTAACCAGGCATCGAATGTTTATAGTAGAGTGTAGACAATTTTACTGAAAGTCCACATTGGTCAATATTTCAACAGAGATTGTGCCAGGTAACTCACGTGCTGAGGCTTCGTTCAGACGCATACAGGTGATGGAGAAGGGCATGTCTGGTGATCAACTGCCGTCGTTATTCATCGCTGACCGATCCGAGGTCAGCCCCCGGTTGAGGGTCAGGAGAGCTGTGTTAGTACGAATAGCTCTATACTCCTATAGCAATACGCAATCGTTTTAAGGTTTAATAAGATACCTACTTTGAGCAATTTTCATACCTACTTGTATTTATAGCTTTGTAACTGTAAGATCTTTGTTAGGAATGTAGGAGCATTATTTCTACCGGTCAATAGTAACAGATATTGTTGACTATCTTAATTTTCTAGTGAGGAAGACAACGATGACTTGGTACCAATTATTGAAAATCATGCGCCACGATTACGAGAGATGTATGGAGAGTTCTATATCAGTGAACTGATATCTAGACATCCAGAGTCAGATAGAGTGTTGCTCGTGTGTGAGGTGAATTTGTTCATTTGTATTTTGCTAAGTTAAACTCTACCTCAGGATTACCTGGGTGCGGCGTGTCCTTTGTTAGATAATTTTTGGCATAATCGCTCTTGATATTTCTCAAATATGCGGCTGTGGATTGCTCAAGAATACTGTCCAAAATTGCTAAAGTCATTGTGGACTTAAAATTTTTGGTTATTTTAGCACAAAGAAGTTGCTGTTGGTATGATGTGTCTCAACACGACTGTGAATTACGAGGCTTTGGAAGAGAGCTTTGTATTGTCACCGTTCGGTGGTCTGAGGCATTTGGACGGTAGCTCACAGACACTGCCGAAAGATAATATGATGGCAGGCTCTATATTAAGGTAGGTATTTTCATAAAAATGAAACAGGCACTTGAAGGAGAATGAAAGCCCTTCAGGAGCTTACGAGATCTTTTTATGGTCATTCCGGCTATGTTTTACTCATTACGATGGACTTCGTAACTTCACCGTCATCTTAAGTTAGACACTTGTTATGCTTATTACAACATCGTTATAAAAATGTCTTGGTTTTCTGCATTGCTGACATTATTTCAAAACTTTCTTGCAGTTTGAATGGAGAACCCCCTCAATATAGCGAATCTACTGTGTCTAAGGTCGATACAGCTAGGGTAAGATATCCTTTGTATGACGGATCTCGCATTCTCTACTTTATCTTATGAATGATGCATAAAACATAATAACGGCCATATATTGTTTCTAAATGCAGAGACACCTTTACAAAGTCTTACATACATGTAGGTATAGACGCCTGTTATGATTGAAGGTGTAGGCAGAGATGCATATGAAATACACCCATTACGGTGTCCCATGTAGGTAATAGAAGGCGAGTCTGCCATATATCTGGCACTTAACAAAACAGCTCTGTAAATTTGATGTGTTTGGCGACTTTTGGAGCTGACTGTACCTGCACTCAGGTCTACATTAATTCTAAGATCTCTTTTATTTAGGTGAAAATATCAGAACATGGTACTCACGAATCGTCCATCGTGTCCGAAACACAACCGCTGTTGTCTCCTCGCGAAACAGAACAAATCGTTGAAATTCTACTTGAGGACGAAGCACTCTTAGATTTGGAATACGATATTGTGAACATCAATACTGAACATTTAAGGGTACCTGAATATCTTTACAGTGAACTTGCAGGGTAAGGAATTCGAAAGATAGCTACTTACATACTTACAAATGAAATAAAAATTATGATGGTGTTAAAAGGTTATGTGTAAAAGGCATAAAAGGATATTTTAGTTTGTATTTACCTATACCTACATTTAAAGATATGCTTGAATTATAGGACTCCAGATGTCATAGAGAAAGTTATAACTGAAAAGAATTCGCAACATGAATCAGCTAGTTCCGAAAGAGCAAAGAAAGATAAATCCTCCGTACCTCATAGTAAGCAAGCTCTTTACATACAAACTTAGCTAATCTAATCATGCTTGTCTAGGTACTATATTAATGTTATAAATAACGCTTTTTAATCTTCATCGACGATTGAACAAAGTATCTTATAAAATTTTACCTTTCATAAAGCGTCTTCTGGGTTAATGGGAAGCCGGCAGGAGCCAAAGCCAGTACGATACCATGGATCACCTAACGCGTTTCTAATCGAGTTGTTTACGATGCACCCGGATTATGACGAAAGGTAACATAAAATTATGATAATTAGTAATCTTAAGTATGTCTGTCAAGGAATAGAATCTAACAAGACACATCATACTTTAATTTTTGTAGCAACTATTTCTTTTTTTAGTAGGTACTAGTCCTATTTAAAACGTAATTTTAACTGGATCGTTAGAAACTGTTTGAATCTTTTAGATATGGCTTCGATGTGCTTGAAGCGGCGTTTGAGCTTTTTCCGAATCGAGATTATTGCATATTGTGTCTGCCATCAAACCAACCAGCTTTTCCGCTGTTGGAACATTTTACGGTTAGTACGAGTATATCTAAATTGTATATACCTATACTATTTACTGGTCCACTGCTTATAATATTTATTATGGTTCCTTTTTGTCATGTTGTAACATTGGAAACATAAGTAAAAAAATGCAAACTCTTTTCAGTTGGTGACGCCGATTGGTAACCGAATGAGGTTTATCAATGAGTCATTGTTCGTAGCGCATGTGAACTCTGTGAGAGGGTAATGTTATTTATTGTATCGTTTTGGTTTTTACAAATTATTATGTATCTTCGGGAATCTATTTTACTAATTACGATGTATTTTCGCGACATTTTCGTAGCTTAATAGGTGGTACCAGCTATGTTTTTTGGACAATAAACCTCTATTTTTTAACTTTATAATTTCAGTAACATGCGAGTGCGACCAGGTGAACATTACGACAAGAATGATTTACGAACAATTTTGGAGAATACGCCGCGCATGGAAACTTTATTAGAGCTATTTAATTCTAGTTTAGGATCCAAGACGTTGACCTCTTTTGTGTTACTTAGTGAAAATCAACCGTTTGGCTTTGTTGTGATAGGGTAAGTTACTGTTACTCTAACTACCTAGACAGGAATAGATTAAAAGCATTTTATCTACATGATTTTCTCTTGAGTGTCTATATTCGCTTGTATTTTTGTATTGTTTTGTTTCCGCTAGTGACAGGCTGGTAGATTGTAGTGAGCTTGAGGAACACGAATGCTATAATATGTTAGCTTGTAACATTGAGTTTAGAGTATTTGTTTTAGACCTTTGGAAGACGGCACAGCGGTACGAACTCAGTATGACTTAGAACCAGAGCCTAGACGACCAGGCACTGATGGAGCTGTAAGTTTGTCCCTGTGGAAGTTATCATTTTTATCTATTGCTTTCTCAGTAGTTAAATATTGACTACAAATATTCGGCGAATAAACAACACGTGACTTTTCTTTGTAACTTACCTACCGGATAAATATTTAATATACTCAAATATGTCATCACATTTCAGATTCTAGCTGGCGTAATGTCCCCAGCACTGGAACCACATACGCGTTGGTTTATGAGGGAGCTCATGCGTCAGTCTCGTTTCTCCACACTGTTCTGGATATGTAGGTTATTTGCTAGGGGCGATGCGGTATGTTATTATTAGTAGTATTTTCCTTTTGTCTTAATTCATTTTTGTACTCTTACTTGCTATTTTAAGGTCTGTTTCTTTTACGAGCTTAACGACTGAATGAACGTAGTTTATGTACGTTTTTTTTAATAATATTACACAATATAGTAGTCGCGGACCAGAGCTTCTTTTAACATTTTTAGTCTGAAGTATAATTATTTTATTTTGGAGTTCTTTTACGTAGAGCCCTGTTCGTAATTTGATGTCGCTTGCTGGGCACATGAATCCCGTGCATCCTCGTCAGTCTGTGCCTAATATAAGTGGAAATAAGGACTTGGATAAAATATTTAGAGACCTGTGAGTTTATTTTTTCATACTTATTTTTGTTTATTTGATTTTAAACCAATTTTGTATCAACGATATTTACAGGTGCGTTTAATTTACAATATATTTCACAGGTCTAGTCCATTTGCATTATGGATGTTAGAAAGACCTCTAACGAGTCTACCTAAAGTGTATGTAAACAACAGTATCGTAGTGGTGGGCGCCAGCAGAACGGGGCTTGCTTTTCTAGAAACTTTAATAATGGGGTGAGTACTACGGAATTATAGAGTTCTGTTTGTAAGTCACGCGGCATTATTTTTACAGAAGGTTCCAATTAAATTTTTGTTGGACTAAGTTTGAGGTCAGGACTTTTCACAATGGGCGAACATCTATTTTGTTTACTGTCTGGTGGTCTCACAGATGTTATCATTAGTACTAATTTATTTACTATGTTGCCACAAAAACGTTTGAAAAGAAAAGCAACTACCTATCCAGAGAAAAAACTCGTATAGTGTCTATCCATACCTAAATATGAAGTTGTTTTAGTTAGCGAGCTCTTCAATGACCGTTATGTTTCTTCCACATGCAGCCCAACATCGCAGTACCTAACCTTCAGCAACGTGACGCTGGTCTCCGAGCACGGCCTGCCAACAGTAGCTGATTGTCTGAAGGCTGCTGACATATGTGTACCACGGTACGGCCGGTTCACAGACCGGTATATAAAGAGCGTACCGTTTTATTACTACGTTGATGTTATCTCCGCTGTTATGATTGGAATTGACAGGTACATTTTAAATGAAATCATGTACAAATTAAAGGAAATATAAACCCCGGCTTTCCCACTCCCAAATAAGTATAAGTCAGCCTATTAAGTAGAATTTTCACAGTTGTTTTTATGTAGCAAATACATAAAAACAACTGTGAAAATTCTAGACTTTATTCATCGAATTGATTATCCTGCACTTTTTAAAAAAATAATCGTGGTTTTGTTATGGTAGTACCCACTCGCAATTCTTTTCCAGGAAAAGGAAATGCATTCATTTAAAAGGCGGCAGTACTAAATATTATGATGAATTAGTATTGACATGTGGGCAACAGTTCCAGCATCCAGATTACTTGGATGAAGCTCTTGATTTGGCTAAGGAAGTCGAGTGAGTTTTTTTAATGAGTCTTCATTGTATCATTTAAAATGTCTGTGAAATGCCGGAATTTGTTCTTGCGACCATCAGCGGGCTTATCACGTATCTCAGTTGACAGCTAGTGTACGTCAAATTGATGGTCATTATTCAGTACATTGCTGCTTTGACGTAACGTGCTAACCACAGTATTCTAATGGAGAAAACAATGTACAGGGTAGTGACTTTCAAATATTTGACAACTGAGATACGTGATAGCCCCCAGATCTTTTTTATAGCATACCATAAATAAATCATAGAAGGTACTAGTAGTTACAAAATGCTCGTTATTTTTTTGCTGCAAATACAACTCCCTCTTTTCGTCATTGTTCCTCCTCTAGAAAAGGCAAGCCATGTGATAGAATACTGATGGATAATCCAAAGTATCAAGAGGATCGTGTGCCGCCGCCGCCCGAGCTGCCTGACAACGTATTCCTCGTAAACTCTCTGTACGAGGCTAACGTCATCTTGATAAAACTCATGCGCATGATCAGTGATAAGGGTAAGTACCAAATGAAATACACTTTATCGCTGCCCACCCGAGTAGTAAACCAGATTTGACAGTAGCATTTTCTTGCAAGAATCAATCTACCCTGTCTAGAAATGAATTTCGGGACTATATGATCTGCAATCGTATGTAGTGACTTAGGCTTCCTTTCCTCTTACGCTCACGTCGGTCATTGATACGAATAAACAAAATGCTTAAAGGGAAACTGCACAGCTATTACTGATGTGCTCAGAAGATGTACCTGTGTAGCGACTGACGGTGCGGCCGGCAACAAATGTGTGTAAAATTCCTATGTAACTAAGAGCAGTGTTTATCAATATAATAGGATACGGGAATTAACGCGAACACGCATTTTTCCCTTAAAATGCCTAACGTTTCGGCGAGGTTGCCACGCCATTAAATATTATACATGCAACGCGAGAGTTTAAAATTAATGAGTGTTTATCAAGTCTCGTCTTCACAGCACACGACCAGCACGCCCTTTCAGAAGAGAATCAAGTGGTTGTGTATGGAGATTGTATAGAGGCATACTGTTGCATCGCAGCGTTGTTGGAGTTGGGAATAAAAGCCAAAGATATTGTGTTTGTTGAGCCCTTCCCGGCCACGGAAGATGCCACCGCTTTGAGGGTCAACTGCTTCAATGATGAAATAGTACGTGTGATTTATTAAACTTTCGGTTTCGAATGCAGTTACAGATGTGTTTATATCTAGCGGGGCCCCCTTAGCTAGAGCGATGAAAGTGATAAGAGCGGTTAGCTCGTTCAATGTACCTACCAAATATAATGAAATGGTCCAATGTACCTCCGTTGTATCCACAGAAATGACCTCTGAAGTTGATGTCCATCCAGCGGGGCCCTTCGTCGTTATCAGGCCGAGATACTTAAAAGTGATGTCAGACGAAACTTGGCCCAATGTACCTTTCTAGTCATGTATTTGTTCTTAAAAGTTTGTGATGATATACCAGAAATTAAGTTTCAAAGTTTTGTCTAGCCAGCAGGGCCCTTTGTTATTTGTATTAACATATGCATAAAATGCAGACCATTCTTATGTCTTACCAATGTACCTCACAGTTATTCACTATTAACCAAATTTTTCGCGGTTTTTCTACCTAAACAAAAAAATAAACTTTTCATACAAAATAGTCTGTTTGTGCAACACGGGGCAACCACAAAAGTACATTTTCTTACCAGGTAATTTGAATTCCCCTTTTCCCTCTTACGGGATGATTCTACTCATAAATATGTACAATTTCGAAATCAGTATTTAAAAAAATCAACTTTTCATACAAAATGAAATATGAAACAGACTATTTTGTATGAAAAGTTTATTTTTTTGTTTAGGTAGAAAAACCGAAAAAATTTGGTAAATAGTGAATAACTGTGAGGTACATTGGTAAGACATAAGAATGGTCTGCATTTTATGCATATGTTAATACAAATAACAAAGGGCCCTGCTGGCTAGACAAAACTTTGAAACTTAATTTCTGGTATATCATCACAAACTTTTAAGAACAAATACATGACTAGAAAGGTACATTGGGCCAAGTTTCGTCTGACATCACTTTTAAGTATCTCGGCCTGATAACGACGAAGGGCCCCGCTGGATGGACATCAACTTCAGAGGTCATTTCTGTGGATACAACGGAGGTACATTGGACCATTTCATTATATTTGGTAGGTACATTGAACGAGCTAACCGCTCTTATCACTTTCATCGCTCTAGCTAAGGGGGCCCCGCTAGATATAAACACATCAGTTACAGTATTTATTGAAAAATACTAATTAACTGACTGAATTGTCCATATATTTTATATACTATATTTCCAACTTTATAAAGATAGAAAGATTTTTAAAAATATACCACCTATAAGACTAGCATCACACTTACTAAAGATACATGTCACTTTGAAGCTTAGCATGTGAAGCCTCACTTGTTACTTTAGTACGGTTAAAAGTCCATTTAAAATATATATTATTATGATTGTTTAGGTTGACGCGAGAGTGCAAGCTAGATTGCACAAGCTGAATATTCGCGTGTTACGGCAGTGCCACTTGGCTGGATGGCACCAAGAAGACAATGAAGTGAAGGCTCTCGATCTCATGACGCCTTTACATGCCATCTCGCTTAAATGTTTTGCTCTGTTCTATTATGGACTGCAGGCTATTGACTTGCATGCGTTCAAAGGTAAAAGAAGCTCTAAAAAAGTTTGTAAAGTATTTTCAATGAAGTGTAAAACTCCGACCTCGTACTATTTTACACGGTTGAGCTGTGAGTTTTACTCGAAGTAACATGGGCATCTTCAACGTACTGGGTTTTGCGGTCCACACATTCATGTTGGAGTCAAAGTATTAAGTACAGTATGGAACATCACTGTCACACGTTTTGTTATACAGTTTTCTCTACAATTTTATAGTCTCTTGAGTAGTTTTTGAAAAAATCTTGAATTTTAATATTGCATTCCTATACAGCAATAAACGAAAGTGGACTTGTATACGACGGTGGTTTAGTAGTGAGTCCAACGTTTGAAACGAACGACCGGTGTATCTACGGCGCAGGCACTTGCGTCAGTTATTCCAGAAGATTGTATGCTACGCGTCGTCTGCATAGGAATTATTGCTCAGAGGATATTGGGGAAGCGGTAACGACAATTATTTACTTAATCTTAGTAGTTTATTACAAGAAAGTAATACTAGTTTTATTATTTAGAAAATGGTTTTTTATCTCCTATTTAGGTATATAGAGGTTTAAATAAATTGATTTGAAATGGTTAAAAAAAAAAAAAAAAAAAAAAAAAAAAAATTTGAACTAACTTGCTTTAAATTGCAGCGTCTTTTGTATCTCTATAAATAATGTAATAACTAAATTCACTGCTTTTTTTGTTTTAAAGCTAGCAAAGTTATTTTTACGTAAACTGGACCCATTCGTGATGGGAGCTGTTGACACTGAACGTTCGTTGTCCGATGCTTTGCTGCGATACAGCTCTAGCGCCTTAGGGTAAGTGCTCTTATTTAGTTCTTCTTTTTTAGCTGTGATCCCAGCTACAAGGAAGTATGAAAGGCCAACTGATAATTTTGATTTTTAGGTTCAGGACTTCATCACCAGGAGGCAGTAGTACGATGCTTAACGCTTATAGACGGTAAGTAAGAGAAAAAAAGCGACTGACGCTCTACATTTTAGCTTAGTAAAAATGCAGAACGTCAATCTAGTAGTAACTTCTGGGAGTCATTAAAAAAATATGCTTAGTAATTCCCTACCGGTTCCTTTGCGTTCGTAGTTGGCAACCTGTGATGAAGTTTGAGTCTCCAATAGTTCAGTCTGCGACGTTCCCTGGACCTCTGTTTTACATGAAATTGAGGAAGTCAGGCAGGGAGACACCTATGGCTGTTCAACAGATACTGCCAAATCAGGTAGAAAGATTTTTGGAGATTTTTGTTAATAATACTGCCTTTCGCGTACTTTAGCTTTCGCTCGACCGACGCCAGCGTCACAGGAATTAATATTGAAGCTATTATTGAGTTTTGGTTTTTCGTGAATAGGCACATAATAGCCTTAAAAAAACATTTTTCCGGACACAATATAAAAAAACGAATATTCTTCAGTTTTTGTGGTTTTGACTATTCTAATAACTTATTCTAATTTTTATTATTCCATTTCTAGGGCCACACTCTTGTGACGGACAAGGACGGAAACTACTTTCGTCTGCGTTTAAACATACTGCACGTTGTAGAAGACGTAACATGTCTGTCCAAGAAACCCTTCTCCTCTGATGTACTTTCTCAGTTGTTTGGAAAACATGAAGCTTTCTTTAACAAATTGCTTACTCGATATTTGGTGAGAATAGTGTAGTAGGTTTTCTATTTGGGAATAGGATAATAGTAGTTGTCTTTACGTCTAAACAATGGAATTGTCAAAATATCAACCACTGCAAAGAAACGAAGAACTCAAAAGTAGTCGAAAATAATAAGCAAAATATAATAAGTAAGTAAGTCAGTTTAATAAAGTTCCTGCAGTTTCTTTATATGTCATTGATTCTTTATATGTTATTGAGCTAAAAGCAGGTGATTTTTTCCTAATAATCATACAAATCAATCTTTAATAGTGCTTCCTTTCTTAAGAAATTGAGTGATTTTATTTCATTAACGTTTTAAACTTTTGGGTTCATATTACTTGGCAATGATTGTACCTATATCTTTATAATTGACTGTTTGTGCTTTTATGGTAAACAGAAGAACGAGATAAAAGACTTCTACGACTTCTTCACTCAGCCGTGGATGTCGGCAATGTATCAGGAGACCTTTAGGGAGCTCATCGATGATATTGACATGCAGGATGTGGGCACGGTAAGAAAACTGCACAAAAGATATAATTGTATTATAGCACCATCTATCGGAAGAATATTAAGGCAGTGTCGGTAGTAAGGGAGACGCTTGTTCCAAGGGGAACTAACAAACCTTTGGGTGTAAAGAGCTGGTTTGCTTTCGCTTGGTATTGTTTCTGCAACTTTTTCAATAGATGGCGCTGAATTAACATGTTCCGGGAAAATGGTTATGCTATCTTCTAGTTTTATTATGTCAGTTAGAAAACGTTTAAGCGGTTGTTAACTAGCATAAAAATTTTCGAAACTAAACTTAGTCCTTTACTCTATTCTCTTTTACTCTCGCATCTTTAATTCTATAACTACTAGTCTCTCATTGGTATAAACAGCCCAATTCAACCCTATATAATTATTTAGTACCTACATGAGTTAACTCTTAAAGATATTTGCTAAACATATTACTCTTAACCTTTTTTCAGACGGTAGAATATGAACTTTATATTTCCTAAATAATATTTATTTTACAGATCTTTGATTTGTTGAAATCCAAGTTTACGTTGTACAATGAAATGTCTAGCGAAATGAAATTCCCAACGAGTCAGTCTATTATGTCTGTTATTTCGAGCGGCGGTCTCTCCTCCAAGGTACTCTTTCTGTTTCAGATTATTCTGAATGTTTGAATTTTCAAACTTTTTTTACTTATTTTGTACGCATCTTTAAATGTACTGCACAGATTCCTTGAAACTTCAACTACTACAGCTACATTATTCTTAGTATTTTATTCGGAAACAGTAGATATTTTTTTTAAAGATTTTCTTGACTTTAGAGTACAAATAAAACCTAAATGGTACTTACTGTAGGTACTTATTTACTGCATCCCATTGCGGAGCGCGAAGCCTGTGGTTCGATTTCCAGTGACGTAAGAAACCATAAATCCAGGCATTAATAGCATAATTCATTATATTCCTACCTCTTTCAGAGCATGCGTCTTTTAGGCACATTCAGATCTGTCATAGAGAGATTTATTTCAAGAACCAGCGCTTCTAGAATGGTAAGTGATGCCTACTTAAAAATAATCAAAAGAGTAAGGAGAAGAAAACAAATCCAATAATTATATTATAGTTTCAATCGCTTTTGAGCTTGTACTCTTAAATATTCTTATGTTCCTATCGCAAAAATGAAGCATAATTTTGAAATACACTTAGTCCCTCGCATAAGTTAATGTATTGATACGGGCTGGGTTTATAATAATATGCGCTGATTTAAGTGTGAGTGGTGTTTCAAATGCTAGCGCTTTTCTAGACCTACAAATTCATACAAAATCTTGTGCTAACATTTACATATTTTCAACCTTATTGTATAATAATATTTTGTATTGAAGACTATAGCTATTGTCTGTACTATAGTAATGAATACGTAATGATGAACATATTTTCAGGATAAGTCGCACGACGTTGCTGATATGCCAATAGTGAGTAAATTCTATCATTCCACCTTTAGTGTTATCAAACGTTATTGATACAATTTTATTGTTGTTTAGAATCACAACTCCATTGCAGAAAGTGTTTAGGTATTTTTTCTTGCGATGGAAATGTTTATTGGTTACGTTTTCCTACGACTATTCGAGTTTTCACTTTACTTGTTCTCACGGTGAACAAAACATCGTGATGAAATCTTGCATGTTTTTAACTTATTTTATACAGTTCTTGAAAGTATTGTTATGTCGTCAACCCGCAACAGGCTAGCGTGCACTCAAAGCCAGTCCCTCATTTTGGGAGTAGACCCTTGACCAACCAAATCTGGCTTCTGTAAAGCAGCAATTTTTTAAAATCAACTTTTTGTTGGTACAGAAATGTGGTCAAGACAAGAGTCTTCGTAAAGAAGCGACTACTTTCTGGGAACACGTGTCCGGTGAACGCATAGTGTCGGCACATCTAGCGATGTATCTTGACAGGAACAGCGTGATTAACCCGCATTACGCCGCGCCGAGGGATGGATTGTCTAAGTAGAAAGTATCTTTTTTTCACCAACTTTCTCAGGTAAAATACTACTGAAATGTGAAATAGTAGCGCCTAATTGCGCAAAATCTTCTCATTATGTTATTTAACATATATTAATGATGTATAAAAAACACAGGTTTTTGACGTGTTAAGGTCAAGATTGTGATGTATTCGAACGTAATTAGTTCGAATACATCGTGTACTCGTATACTTTACTATATGTTTCTCTGGCTATTGCTTTATCCCAGAATAACAAAGAGAAAAAGCATATTTGTAGGTACTAGGGTTGTTAATAAACAGCCTGTTACTAACAGCGTTTCGATCCCCAGTTTTATTTATAGTTTTTGATTTCATGTGTTAAGTTACTCGGCATTTCATTTAGTAGTTTGCATTTTTATGCGATGTTGGATTTAAGAAAGAGTTTGAACCAGGTCAAAAAATTCTAGAAAAATATAGTTTGTGTGACGAATATTTTTGAATATTTTTCGACTTACATCTAAATTAAAACGTTCCTTGTGACATTTTAGACAATTTATTTCATTTTACACATGTTCATTATTTAGACAAGTTTCCTTAAATGTTATATTTACATTAAAATGCACAATATGGCCATTGACTGGGAATGGGAATTCACCGAAACAGTCTTAATTGATATGATTTTGTTTTGTACAAAAGCCGAAACAATTATAATTATTATTTTACTTCCTATAATTACGTTACTATGAGATCCGGGATACATGCATCCGTTTTTCATTAGCTGGGAAAGTGACACGGTTATATAATAGAGTAGGATAGAAATATTTTTATTTCTCTTGAGCATAATATCTATATTGTTACCTGTTAAAAATCGGATACATGTATTCCGTACTTGAGATCAAATTGTTTTGATAAATGGATAATAATTATTGACTAGCAATCCTTGGCTTTATTCTGTATAATGTAATGAAAATGGCCTCTTAATTTATATTTGACTAAACAATTTATTTAACATTACGATATCGTTGAGCTGGTAACACCTTAGGAAATGATCACGCAAAACATATTTATATTTACACAGGCTGTATTGCAATGGAATATAACACTTTATTCTGTGACAGCTCTATGTTCAAGTTAATATAGCATGTACTGCGAGAGAGGGAACATATACTTCAATAATAATATTGTATTGCATAAATAATCACTTTCTTTTTCTTCACCTTTATGATATGACTTTGTTTATAAAAAAGTACAATACATTGGAAAACATTAAGTGTTTTATTTTGAAGGCAATAAATAGTTGTCAATCTAGCTAAGATGAAGAACTGTAAAACTATTAAGATGGGTCTACACTATAGGAGCCGAGCATAAGTAGAGCATACGAATATGCAATACAATTCGAATAATACGAATGTATTGCGTGGAATGACTTACAAATCGCGATCGACCGCGTTTCTATGGGAAGTTCGCGCACGAAGCGTTCTCGGCCCCTCTAGCATAGACCCACCTTTAGCCTTTTATAATGTCAGACTAAACTTATAACCGTGAATAATTTAAAATCGGCTATAAATAAACAACGAAGGATAATACATAAAACATAATTTATAGAACAGAATTACATTAGTGTAAATGAATCGTATCTCTCTTTGTAACATTGCTTTATCTACATAATATAAATTTGAAATTGTAAAATGTATAAAGGGCCGTTTCTTTATTGGATTACGATGAAGATGTCCTTTAACATTATAATAACTCATCAGGTATGATTTACACTGCACGAGGACGGGACCGGACCGAGCTTCGGGTCGTATCGGACCCTTCACGGATCCGAAACGCTAACATTATACATAATGTATAACTGCGTAGTGATAAGTGAGGTTTAGCATTGGAGTTGACCAACACGAGCAGTCATTATGACTTACATTTTCTTTACATATGTTTATATAACTGAATGGCGTAAATATTGTGGCATTATGGCATAATGGTTTAGTTGAAAACCAAAATTTAAAATCTTAACATTCAAATCTTTAAATTCATCTCTTTAATTTCTAAGCCGCTGAGACTTAGCTGCTTAGTTCGCGATACTTGGAACTTGGACTCTCTCAATTCTCCCGTGTTGTGTGGTATAAATCACATTGCAAGCTAATGTCGTGTTACAATAAATGATCTGTAAGGACGGCGAACAAACACTTATATGCCTTAACCTACGAAAATATATTAATAGAACATTTTATAGAGCTATCAAAGACATAAAGGTCCTGCATTTATCTCAATTAATACAACAATCAAGAAAATACGTTACTTATCGATTTAAAATGTCTGTACAATATGACTAGCATACACAATTTACGCATTATTTTGAAACAAACGTCTCTTAGTAAATTAAAACACTATTTGTACCTATGTATACTATCTAAACACGTAGCCACGTGCCCACTTAATTCGATAGAGCTTATAAGTCGCACCAATTTAGTGACGTTCTCCAAATGATAGAAAATATTCTTTATTTTTACGTGGAAACTGACACACTACGTTCTCTATTTTGTAGAGGTTTCTCTCACTTTCAATATCTCAGTCGTTATTATGCTGAATTCCTACTTTTCAATCTAAACGACGAAATTCTTTCCTTAGGAAATAACTGCTAAAAGTCTCGCGGAAAACTTATCCCGTTTTACCAACACGTGATATTTACAATTCTGCGAAACCTTTTTTTTGTCGCGTTGACCAAACTAGGAATTCATATTCACTTAAAATTGCTTTACCGGACATTGAATATAAAACGAACACCAAACACTATTTATATCTAAAAACTGGATATCTGATAGCTTACAAATAAAAGATGAATTAATAATATTTGTTGAAGTGGTATTTATAACAGTGAGTACTGAGATTCTGCGACGTTTCCACATGCCGCTATGTTTGTTGGTGCATTGCGCGGCGACTACGGCGGCGCATAGTCGTGCGCCGGCGCCGGCGAGTAGTCGGCGCCGTGCAGCAACGATTAGGTCTGGTACTGCAACATCGGCGCGGCCGCCAGGTTCGCGTGGTGGCCGCTGTTCATCCGCAGCGCGGATAGAGACTTGTTGTACCATTCGTCTTCGGCGCTCATGCCTGTTAAACAATATTAAATTATAATCATATAGCATAAGTAAACTTCTTAATCCTTTGTTGCAAAGGAACCTATTTAGAGACATCACGTATCTTCTATGATATTAAACACCACACAGAAAGCGTTACGCAACGATCTAGACTTTTCAATCTGTAGTAAAAATTCCTATCCCAAGTTTTGAAGTGCTACGAAATACTCGTAAGAATATGTATTTATACGATTTAGTAATCTTTAGGTTTCTTTTTTGTATTGACTTACAAAGTTATCGACTTATTTACGCGTCAAATTGTACACGAAAGAAACAAACGTCTACGATAAACTTTGTTCAATAAGACATTAGATATAGTTAGCTTGACTGGTACGTATTAAGAGTCTACGAGAGTTCGTAGCACTGCGCGCACGTTCGGTCGACTCGTAGCAACCTCGTAGCTATATCTATTCGATATAGGGAGGAGGGCAGGGAAGCGAATAGTGAGGTACTGAATCGACCCTCGCGTTTTCTCAAGATGCAATCTCGCCGCAGGAAATAAGATATTTGCCAAGACGCCGCGAGGACGCCCGCCAAAGTAAATGTAGTGGAAATTTTCTTATTAGAATATCTACGGTACGATGCCTCGCTTCCATTACTTGCTCGTTTTTTCTTACGCAGGAATCTTTGCGCCCGCGGCCGCCTCGTATTTCACGGTTTATCGCGTCGCGGCTTTTTCACATCTATTTTAAAAATAGAGTGTATTAAAGGGATTACGGTGGGGGAATCCTAACCTACTGATTTCGCTTACTAGGATCCGATTTGATACTATGTGATCTGTATTACAAAGTTAGCGCATCCAGAGTGAATTGAGCCTTGCAGTAGAATGTAACGTCCGCCCTCTATTTGTAAATAGACTAGCTATTTGTTAGCTACATTTTCGATAACTCTGTTATCTAGCGATGGCTCGGAGAGTGTATGGATGACATGTTATTTACGTAGAACTCTTGCTACTACCTAAATATTCTGTGCTGTAGGTAATTTCAGTGACTTGAAGCACGATCTTTGATGATATTGTGATACTTATATGAATGTTGGATTGGATTATAAGTAAGTCATTTTAAATTGAAACGTAATTTTGTTTTCCACTTTCAATAAATGTTGGAGATATTATAAATAATCTTGACCTAAACGTGGTCAATAACATAAATAACGAAGCACTGCTGTATTTACGAAAAAAAAAACATTGACCGAACATTTAGTTATAGAATAACTACATCTTATATTATCAGGGAATTTATCTAACTAATTCAAGAAATTAGTTCATATTACCGCGTCTTGAGTTGAGGATTGCAAATGGATAATCTCCGGCCGCGTGTCTTAAGGCCTAGTCAATTAGACAACACATACATCTTTGAGCCTGAATCTGTTTAATATAATAACGATGTATAATCAACGTGCTATGTATATTATATAGAACGACCACCATTAATACACATACGTACCTACATTTAGGCGCGCAGAAGACAAAAAGCACGAACAACAAAAAGCAATATCGGAATACCTCTGTCCTCTATAGAGCACACAGTGTTTTCATAAAAAATATTCCACTAGCTATAGGACTTTGAATAGCACAATCTGCGAATGAAAATACTGTTCATTTTCTAAGTGACTGTAACAAATATAAAATCTAACATGTGCGCTTGATTGCAAGCAAACGCAAAAGTTCAAATATTTTTTTAACCAATTTCAAAATGCGGAAAATCTAAGTCAATATTGTACAAAGACCAAACATTTAACCACTGACCCACTTTTAACTGCATTACAGAGCTCGCAAAGAATAATGTGAACCGGAGCGGTGATATTAATAAATTCTAATCAAGTTTTTTTTTCTTTCGCGATCATCTGTCGGAACTGAGCGGCTGTAGGGTGGGAGCAAGTTTTCCCATTATTACAAGGGATATTTGTATAAAAACGAGGCAGTGCGATCATCTTCGCTCCAGCCAACTTTATAATTGCCTTGACGGCTCTAATAGAAACTTGATGAAAGCTGCCGCCCGCCAACGTCTACCGCTTTTTGTTTTACGCTACAAACTTACATTTTAGTTCTTATCGCTCTGAGTAATTTGTTACATGAAAATATTTTCAACGTTGTTCCTTTATTATAATTGAAATTGTTGCACATTTTCTTTATATTTGATGATTTATGCTACATTTTTACGGAAATTACGAAATGTTGTGCCAAATGAAAAATAAAAGAAAACGTATAAGCAAATTAAAAGCATCGGCGTACTAAACTGAAGATAAAAACCAAAAAAAATTTAATCGTTCTAATGGCAGTTTGTCGATTGTGTTCAATGTACGTACGTATGATCAAGAAATACATATTCCCGGAATAATGTTACTCTACCTCGATTCACGTAAAAATTGTTTCAAAACGTATACTATCTATCTAGTTTTTCGTGGAAAAGGTCTTGAATACATAACAAGTTTATGTACAAAATGTTGTGAAGAAGTGTTTGTTTATTTTTATGCGATTTTGTATCTATGAATATAACGAGGATGCAGAGATTGTAAATAGCAGTTTGAATTGATTAATTGCGAAAATCGCTCCGTATAACAAGACAAGCTGAGTGAAATGCCTTAACAATGATTATGTCTTTCGGCCTAAATAGACAAAAAGCACATGTAGGCCAATTCTCTGAATTCTCGTCCAAAATATCATTCCGATCTTTTTTCATTCCATTGATGTCGTTATCCGCACACCTTGATTCAATAAATAACAAAAAAATTACATACGCTTCATTTAGGGTTATAAAAACACCCTAGAAAACTTAAAATAACAATTGCTTACCCATGGTATCCTGTCGCATGCCGACTGCGCTCATGTTGGCGCTGTGTCCCATCGAGAAGCCTTGAGGCATGGGATATGAGCCGCCGCCCATCTGAGACAGCGAGAATATGTCCTTCTGCAACTCCTCGTAGCTGCCGTGGTGCTGATTCAAAGAAAGAATAAATTAAAGAAGAGGCTTAAAAAGATTTTCTTAAGGGGTAAACAACATTGTAGAATGTAGAGCGCAACCTTAGATATTAGCAAATCTTTTCTGAAAACTATACTTAACGATACAAAACACATCAAATAATATTAATTGCAAAGTACAAATGTTATGGATATCTTTCTTTACACGAACTACAACGCGGGTAGAAGTTGGTACTTAAATCGTTAAAATGAGAAAACATACAGATTTAATCAAATGACGTTTATACATTAATAAACTGATGACAAAGGAACTACTAACGCCGCAACATCCTTCCTATTACATAAACTAACACAAAATTATACTGTCGTGTTTGCAATGTATTAAGGTTGTAGAGGGCCGCTCAATATCTCATTGTACCGGGAATCATTAGCTAATGCAGCATTTCCGTAAAAGGCGCGGTTAGAACTTACATCCGATTTTAGTTGCGATGTATGTTTAATTTAGTTTCAAGTCGCAATCCGTTGCTTCGTATGTTATATACCCTTAATAGCTCTGCAGTGTAACATTTCTCAACAATATACAAAAATAATTGGATTTCAATTTAATTTTAAAAATGAACGCATATTTTACTCGCATATAAGTAAAACCGCAACGCAAAAACTACTATCGTCTGATTGCGAAACCTCGTGATCGCATTACCGGCACGCAGGCGACGGTTGCGAACATAATGATTTTTCCCGCCCTGTTTTATGTTAATCGCGTAAATGAATCCGCGGCTTTATGTTTTATACCGATTAACACTTTCGTTAATGGGATAGCGGTGCGAAATTACGTTAGGTCACCGAGCGCGCGGAATCATGGTTAGTGCGCTTTATAACTTATTATTATGTTCTCTTGTACAATTCATTTATGTTTTTGAAATTAAAGTTTTATCTAAGCAACGTAAACAATTTTATTTTTCTAATGAACTGAGTTAAAACTGATAGATTCTATCCTCTCAATTCTCTATGAGAAGTTATTGACAGTAGGGATATACATATTGTTCGTCTCGGAATACCTGTACCGACCAAACTATTATGGATTACGTACTGAGTATAGAATTAAGACTCCTACATATTTTGTATGTACACTTGCAAACACTAAAACAGTTTTACCACTCAAACCCAATTAGGCGGCTATGAACTTGCCTGGAATTTCGAGCGATTCTAATCAGAGGCCTAGACAAGTGTGTGACACAATTCTGCGTATACAGTGTTTCTCGTTTATAGCACAGTTCGGGCAGGATTTGCATTATTTTCGGGCCGTTCGGTTCAGCATTCCAATCACATTATGGCGTAATCACAGCGACTGATTAGCGCATATGGTAATGAGCGGGCAAATTGTGGCGAAAACGAACGAGGCTCGTGTGCGCTTTTTAGTTAATCAGCGTAATTATTGTTCGGCCAGTTAGGATTAGCGCAATATCACTCAATAGCGTTGCTGAGATAACGAGATGCATTCGAATATGTTCGTACGTGTAACCAATGGCAGCAATTTTGGTAAGTTATTTATATCACTGTTATTTTGCATTTTAGTGCGTTTTCTTAACAACATTATTTCTTTTGAGTTAGGAAATGTAACGACCCCACTTAGTTGATTGTATTTAATACTGATATTAAATTACGTTTTCCTGAAAACGGTAGTTTATTCCTATTAATTGATTTATGAATTAACTTTTAATAAATATTATTAAACACTTTATAGAATAATTCACTTGATTTACAGCAACGCTAAATATTTTCATCTGCTGAATGATTTAAAATGTAAATTGTTCTTTTATAGTAAGTAATACATGTATACTTGGTCGTTGTTTCGATTGAACCAGTGTACAACACAGCCAGCAGCCACGACCCTTTGTCATTTACATAGTTTCATAAAGGAGGGATCGCCAAAAATTAATATCGTTATTCGAAAAATTTTACATTGCAATAATGCGTATTAAATGCACTTTTCGCTTCGCGCCGATGAAAAAGTTTAAAGCAGAATTTTTGACGATGTAATTACGGCGCTTTGCGTGGTTTAATATTGCCAAATAATTTGATATAACGCCGTGCCAGAGTTTTACGTGAAAGGATCTTTGTTTTATTTAGCCGTTTTTTTACTTTTGAACGTCATATGAGATTGTCTAGAAGCTATTTTACGAAGTTTTTAAATGTGTTTGAAATAAAGTCTATAGAGATTGAGTACGTTCAAACGGAACACTTAATTATTATTTATTGGAGAGAACAATGAATAGCAGTTTTTACGGATGTATTGTGTATCCCCGATTATTATAAGATTAACTTGTATTGCGACGATTTAAAGTTCTCAAGTAAACACTGTCAAGCCGAAACATAAAAAAAATCAATGCGAAAGATAGAAAACAAATAATAGATTGTTTAAAATATGCTTACCTGTGGATATCGATTTATGGTGTTAGGATGTGGATAAGGCTGGTATCCTCTGTAGCCCTGTATGTTGCGCATCATGCCGTTGCAGCCAGGGAGCACTGCTGGAGCCAATGCTTTCTGCAACTGCTTCTCTTGCTTGCGGTACTTGGCGCGGCGGTTTTGAAACCATACCTGTGTGAATGATGATAGAGTTTAATTTTGCTTGATAGATTTCGTTTGGATCAACGTAAAGCTAGCATGTCCTGTCAACTTACTGTAATATTTACTAAGGAGATATACAAAAGTAATAGTTGTACACAGTAGTTTTAATAATAACCGACTCCAACTGTTAGGAAACTAAAAAGGTTCCACACGCTTTTCTAACGATTATGTTTTATATGTCCAAACATATTGGTTCGAAATAAGCGACATGAAGAATAATATTTTAACGTAGCATAGTTAATAATATGTAGAAAGAAAATGCTCTAAATCTAAACTGAGGATCTAAACAAACTATGCATACCCATACGAATTAATTATGAAATAAAATGTAATTACGGTCTCTTGTGTTCATCATTTTGTACATACATAATACATATAATGACAAAACAATGGACAAAATACACGAGCCCCTAATCTGTGTGTTGTCAACGGGAATGAAAGCGTGCGTCGTTTGATATGGTGATTAGAGCTGATTAGAGGGAGAGGGTGGAAAACACCCTCGAACCTCCCCCTCGCACCCACCGCACGGCCGGAGGAGGGGCGCTGCGCCCTCCGTACGCACTCTCCATATAAATAAACCGATATACCCTATACCTAACCGTCAGTGAACCCACCCTATCCAAAATATATATGTTGTAGGTGTTTTCTATTTGCTTTCCCAGCAATTTTCCCTTTTAATTCTATTGAAAAGCAATTAAGTCTTCAAAAATAGAAATTTCACTAAATTTTTTCAGTGTCGTAGTTTCCTAATTATACCTAACATATTAAGTAAACTAAATAGACATACATTTTTTTATTATAACATTAATTACTAATCCTATCGTCAGTTACCTGACAACAAGAGGAGACTGTTACTTGCTACAAAGTTAAACATCATTGATAAATGTTTTCAGATACCATAATCAATTTAATATTTATAGAAAGTACCTACTAAAAAGATTTGTCAAAGGCGACATAAAACACTCTCAACTCTTGGTTCAACTCATCGCCAAACAATTGCTGTAGGTATATATTTTCTATTTTCCGAGCAGGGGTTGATCCCCACAGATTGAGAACCGCTCCCACATTACATACGTATAGATAGAGGGAGGAAACATAAATGGGATATTAGTTTTTTCGCAAAGCTACCCAACATCCGCCCCAAGCGCGTTGTAATGAAAAACGTAGCAATTTCCTAACGGTTTAAAGAAACGTATCGTTCGTAATGCCTATTCGATTAGGGTGAACATATCACTGTGCCTATTAAGTTAATAATAATATCTGAACGGCTTACATTAGGTTGACGACGTAAATTTAGGTTTAAAAGAGTTTACCTTCAAGGTTTAACTTGAATTCCCGACTGAGTTAAGGTCGCTTTCGATCTCCGCTTTGTTTATTACAAGTGAATAAAGCTATAAAGCACAAATCGTTTACAAAAGTATGCAGTTTAATACGCATATTATATGCATCAAAAATTCCAATATCAATCCTGAAGTCTCATGGTTTAAAGTGAGTTTTCCTCAAGATTATTTGTTCTGGGAACAGATCAGTAGGTGGGAACGATCATCTTCGATTTCAAGTAGAAAATAAATAGCTTAAGTACAATTCGCTATTTGTAATTAAAAAGTTATGATAAGCATTTGGTTTCCTTGGTAAAAATATAGATTGTGTAATAAGTAGACCGCATAGTGACTTTTTTGATAACTAACGTCTTTAACACTAAAGTTTTTATTTAAAACAGGATCGAGAGTCGAGACTACTGAACCATTTTTTTTCAACGTTTTACCTTTTCTCCATCCTAGTCTATTTCTAGGTAAAGTAGGTGTAATGATTTGGATCCCGCAATAAACTTAATCCAATGAAAATGGGAAACCTTTTCTAGCCGGGAAAGGGTTTTCATGTTGTGATCTTTCTATTTAATAAAGTTTTATTCTTCCCTCGACTTAGAATAAAGATAAAAATAGTGTGAACTTCGACGTCTAAAATACTTGGATAATCGTTTTAAAGGAATTAATAGGAGAATAATTTTGATCTACTTTAAAGATAGTTTACTGTTTTTCTAAAATATATTTTTTTTACATAAGTTATATTCAAAAAGAAAACTATAATATGCGATGAAAGCGGAACAGTGTATCACTGAATCATTAATTATCGAATAGTTTAACTAGTAATTTCTATCCCAAGATTCAAATTAATAGGTAGTTTTGTATCGAATAGTAAGCTGTAACCTATTTGATAATTAGCGAAAATAAAATATTTTTATGTTCCAATATTTTAATGTTTTGGGTGATTTGGATGTTTTGAAGCTGATCGTAAATCCATCTTTAATGGTAATTTCTAGTTATATAATTATATTATATGCCGACGTAATAGATCTCAATGTCGCAAAAAGTAAGTCAAAAGTACAAAACTCTTCATAAATAAAGAATCAACAAGAAACAATTTCCAGATAGAGTTAATTCAGTGAAGATCCTTGTTCTAAAGCTCTTTGTAAGACAACATCAATCGCTACCTATAGCTATCTAACATCGTGACAGAGTACCGAGTTATCCGAAGAAAACGGTCGCCTTTAAACTGAAAAAGCACGGGATCCAACAAAACATTTTCTTATTTCCAATTGTAGAATTCATTTGAGGGCAGAGACAATGTCGAGAGGCGCGCGGGGAGGATGAGCGGCTAACTTCGTTACGGATCCATTTGATGGGATTGCAATGCCTCAGGGGCCACCCCCTCCCGCCCCGCCTCGCCTCGACCCTCGCACGCCCGGCGACGTTGTATTTTTATATCGAAATTTCCTCTAGAAGGAGGGAGCTCGACGTCGCTGTCGTCTTTAACGTTTACATTCTTATGTAGCGTCGCCTAAACGTTAATAGCCTCCTACGGAGCGCGCGTGCACGAACATACAGAGCTCGTGTACACATACTACACATACGTACATGATGTACTTAGACGTATACATGAACATGTACAGATTGTACAGAACAGTGTGCGGGCATGTGTGGAGCGTGGACTCGCTACACAAGTGCGCCGCGATACACGCTCGCCTACGCGCATTTCACGTGCTTTTAGCGTCGCTACCGACGTAAAAGTATGAAATAATGTCGTTTCGTTCAACCTTTCATTTTCTTAGAAAAGCTTCATCATTCATTGCGTTTGAAAGAAAAGAGTAATTGTCCTCCTGATGGAGCGACAGTGAATAAAATATCACTTGAGAGCTACTTCATATGTATGACGGTTAATACTTTATGATTACGTTACTTTTAGAAAGACTTTTATTTTCATTGAGGTGCGGTAATAGCATTCGACATTCGAAAAATAATTCATAGGTAGACGTAACTTTAATAGAGGATGCTAAAAGTCATGTTCTGAATAAAACATCTAAAGCGGCAAATTAGGTGCTCCGGGGACAAATCAATATCGAGGGTCCCGGGGGATTGAGCAATTTTAAAACTGAGATAAAGATCTCTCGCGAGTTACTGTAAGCATTTCGTATTCATACGGTCGAGGACGACAGATGGCGCTTTAATTCAATCCGCCTCCGGCCTACGCTCCAAATTGTATTATCCGAGTATTCGCGCATCATTGATATTTCGACAATTCCATCCAAGAACGACTGGCGTGATACTATTGTGCTGCCTACAATATTTCGTTCTGTGTATTTTTTTATTCGCACTGCGGGTGGTCCATTTTCCCCTGAATTCCTGTGTACGTTAATCGACTTTATATTGAGTATGAATATTTCCATAATACAAAGGTTAATTTTATGTTTTGTGAAAAGGAATTGACTTTTGTTGCTACGTTGAGAGAAACAAAGGTAGTCAAGTTTTTATGAAACATTTTAAGGGAACATTTATAAAATTTTATTTTTTGGCATAAATATCCTATGTATTATTTTTATGCGATTTTGCAACAAAATTAAGATTTTTACGGTAATAGCGGGAAGTTATTAAATATTCAACAGAAAATAATAATGCATAATCGGGTAACGAACCTGTATCCTCGCCTCGTTGAGTTTGGTCGTCCGCGCCAGTTCCTCTCTGCAGTAGATGTCGGGATAATGTGATTTGGCGAATGCCGCCTCTAATTCAGCTAATTGTTCCTGCACCAAGGTAAAACACAATTTAATACTTATTTTTGACCTGCTTATGCTTATTTGTTAAGCAAGAACGTTTTCATGGTCATTATACATGAAGAAAAGGTTTGAAGTCTTCAATGATTCGGCATGCCTTAGCTGCCAAAATGTTATCAATTTTTGTTTTCATACACATATTGGCTTTCTTAAGACGGATAAACTGTACCGATAGGACCTTCTACTCTACCACTTAATAATTAATTATTCTTACAAGTGGGGAAAGTAACCGCTGGCCGTATATTGGTATCGTAGTTCGTAAGATACAAAATGATTGCAGGTTCGACCGATCAACGATTAACCTGGAGTTCTTTATATGGCTAAGAGACATCAAAATGTAATATATTTTACCTATTATAGAGCCAAGTGAAGACTCAAGAAAAACTATATTACAGAGATTTAAGAAGCGAGCTGGTTCAGAAATAAGTGCAGGCTCCATACCTGCGTAAAGGTAGTCCTGTGTCGACGTCGTGCGGGCGTGGGACACGACGCTGTGGTGGGTGTGTGGCCGGCATGCTGTGGACCAAGTGCTGGTGACAGGGCTGATGCTCCACCGGACGCACCGCCGTTCCCACCAGGCTCCGGCTTTAATTTTTTGAAAGCACCTTCCGCTGTTGAAGAAAAGTCATTGTTAGATTGTTTTTATACTATTTCTTTGTATGTCGGTTATTTTCGTTTTAATGCTGAAACGGCAAAACCTATTTATAGGTTGGGATGATTATAGCTTGGTAAAGGACTTACCTGAGTAGGTAACCTTTTCAAATAAAAATCAAAACAACAACTTTTGAGTAAAGAGTAGATTCCGCTCCGATTCTTTCGATTGTAAATCGCTTGTTTTATAAGATATTCAGCCAGAAGATAACACAGAAAACAGTACAAACACTCATAAGTATCATTTCCAATTGTATAACTCCTTCAAACATTTTTTAATAAAAATAAAAAATAAAAGGCGGTCCCCATCTTTGTTCGTTACCGCTAACATCGAAGTACCTTTACGTCGTTGAAGCAAACCGCAATCACGTCCACTCAAAGAAACGTTCTTATTTGCATAGCGGGCGTTGCGCATCGACCCCTTGACGTAGGTCAAGTTCGCGCGGCCCGCGTAATTGTAATTGCGTTGCTTTAACTAACGCTGTTAAGGAGCTAACGATTCGACACCGAGAGGTTCCCGCAAACGTTTTGTGTTGGCCTACTGCTTCACTGAGACTGTTTGTTCTACTGATAGTTGCCTGACTTGGGGACAGAGAGACAGACAACTATTTGGGGGTACCTAAATTATGAAATCTTTTGTCTTTTTTTTCTACGGAACATAAGTAGCTAAGGGCAGAGACTCTACTTTTAGAAATGTTACCATAAATACTTATTTTTTTCTTCAGTTAATTCTAATTCCGAGTCTTACGAGTTTTGATATTGTTATTAACAAAAAACAAATCTTAGAAGGGTGTCATAGTAAGTTTACACAGCTTTACTTGGGCCAAAAAACAGTAGAGTCCCGAAAATTTTGGTAGAACATAAATTGTTTTTCAAAAATATGAATATATTAGTAGTAGATGGTAAATATTAAATTATCTGTTATCACATTAAAGCATGCAAGGTTAAGTTATGTATGGGTTTATGTTCAGTATATTAGATCTTGACGGACAATACGTTTATATCAATTAAACTGCATTAATCTCATCTGTCATAATCCATTTCCGATTATAGTATTAATCGCGTACTATTCCATGTCAAAGCAATCCTATTATCAACATTAACTAACAATAACTGTGAACTAAAGTCTTTAAAAGAGTATTTTCAGAAAAGAATCGAGTTTCGTAGACGAGAGATGTGAATAGTGACAAAAAGAGCGCGTGGAACATAAAGTACTTAATACTCATACCGAATATCAAATAGGTGTCCTTAGCTCGTTTTAATTGTGTTCCCACATGGCGTAGTATACCGAGATGCCTCAAACGTAAGTTGATTTTCGTGAAAAATTCGCATATTGGCGACATAATCAGTTTACCTTCGGTTTCTCTGAGCTTCTGAATTAAGTGGGGGAGATTTTAAAAGCACCGTCGGAGGTCGGTTTGGGAAGTATTCATGCATTCCCTTTGACGCTGTTCCCGGCTACTTACTAATTAACATGGAGCTAAGTGTTTGCGTCCGCGGTAAACGGGGCCTTTTAACGTTTAAAAGGTTGTATTTTTTTATTCGCTTCTATGTTTTTAGGGGCTTTGATGGCGAATATATTGGTTTCGCTTTTTACCTGACATTTTTCCGAGATGCGATTAAGCCATTAGAGATAGAAATTAAAATTTTATTTTTAGGATGTATCGTTTAAAATGTTGGTTTTTGCGTGGTTTGGTGAATAACTTCGCAAAAAAATATTTTGACTGAATTATATTATCTTATTTCACATCCAATGTTATAAGCTCATTCAAAATGTTTTCTTCATATAAGTAACAAAGTAAAAATATTTCACTTTCCAAAATCACCCAAACAATTTTATTTCGGCCGAATCTAGAGGGGCGCGAAATTAAGAGGTATTGCGACAAGTCAGCGAACAGTATTTATTTGTGAACATTTGTTCGGGGGCGTAAGAGAGATTCAATGTAACATGTCATTAGGGGGCCGTAATCCCCTAATTATGACGATTGACATGAAAGGTACATCTGTGGCCGTGGAGAGGTGTCGGGTGACTGCCCTCGAGTGTCGGCTGTCCGATACTTTTGTGTAAATTGATTCGTAGTTTTGACTTTTTTGTTTTTATTTAAACTTGGACTTGTTGGTTAAGAATACAGATGAATGCTACGTGTTTTGTATAAAAATAAAGCTTATTTTGTTTTGATGTAGTGCTTTGAACTTGCGTTACATAGCTTTAGTTTAGTTCAGTGACTTAAGTATTTCAGACCAAATATGTTCGTACATTTTAAGTGATCCTGAAGTTGTTATGCTAAGTTAAAATATCTTTATTATACTAAAAATTGGAAAGGACCACTTAATTTGTGGTAAACACTTGTAATAATATAGACATTTTTCATTTACGTATATATGTATAACGTATGTGTATTTAACGGGTCATTCTACTAAGATTTTTCTGGCAAATTGAACTTAAACCAATCAAACAAAATTCGCAATCAATTCTTTATAAAAACTACATTTTCGTTTGAAATAAAAACTCTTATTTGGGCACATTGTGAGTGAGGACCACCCCGAGCGAGCCGCGGGGCACCCCCCAGCGTCCATATGTTGTTCGCGATAATGCACTTGTGATAGAAGCAAATGACGCAAACGCCGCAAATCCGACAGATTGAACTTTAATTGTTCATTTGTAATGACTGTAATGAGGGATTGAGTAGAATATATCTCAATTATGGATCACAGATGACTTTTATCTGGGCTAGTTTGTCCTATTTGGTAAATGCAAGCATGTACGAGCTTTTAATGTGAAGAAAGAAACTGAAATAAACAGACATAGACAAACAATAAAGAAATATTTGAAAACTAAATAACGATTACTCATGAGCGGTAGATCACTTCCAACTAAGCTAGTTTGAGCTGCTCGGCGAGTGTAGATAATGTGAACCTGAGTTTTCATGTGTATCGGTACTGATTTATAGTTTTCCAGTATTTGATAATATTAAAAATACTAAGATACAGATTAAATGAGCACTAAACAAGTAAAGATAAATTGCTAAGCAAACAAATTCTATTATCAAAAATAATTACAGCAAAAAAAATAACAAAAATCAAAACGATCGTAAAATATGTCAAAACACTTTCAAATCATACATTTATAACCCTTTAAATAACTTTTTCGAGTGCCAGCTGATTCGGAGGGGGCTTGATGTGTCAATGTGTGAACGACAATAGGCTTAGCGGAGTTAGCGCGGGGTGCGCGCGCGCCGGCAATCGACACTCCATTATGTCGAGAGCCTCTTACAACCAGATTATTATGCGCATATTGGTTAGCTGTTTAGGGGATTAAAGAGAGTTTTTTCTGATGTTTTTTGCAGAAATGTGCGGTGTGGTTTAGCGACGTAGCGTTGTGATTTATTCTTTAGGGAACTATTTATGAAGTATTTATATGAGTTTTTAGTCAATTTATTTCTTAATGATTACAATATTTTTGCTCTACAGGAAGTTATAAAAAAATATATTGAAAAAGTATTTCTGCTGATATTTCAGAAGATAGAAATCTGAATATAGCATATAAAAAAGAGTACATGAATAATTTAAAATTTTTCAGCTTAGTCGTTTAAATAATCCTATAGGACAAAGTTGCAGTTAACAATTTTAGCCATCAGAACTAAAAATATTTCTAGAGTCCCATAGTCCACTTATTCTTAAAGCATGAAACCATAACGGGTTAAATTTTAAGCTCTTTTACCATAAAATTTCGTTCTTAAGCCTGTAACAACGATTAAACATCTGCAGTCAGACAAATGACCACATCCGGTTTATTTCGGACATGTATGTAATGTATGTATGTAGCAATACGACAACAACAAAAACGGACAGGTGTGAAGTACGCGCGACCGACACGCGTCACGCATTAACCGTGATTAAACGTTTATTTTGTCATACATGGTTTGATATGAAACTTTGGGTTGTATAAATATCATAGTCTTTGCAATTTTACAATTTTATTTAGCAATTGTAGGTTTCTTTCAGTAGATGAAATCTCATTACAGGATGTTTTTGATGCTTCGTCTGGACTAAGCAGCGTTGTTGCA
This sequence comes from Anticarsia gemmatalis, assembly GCF_050436995.1. Classification (NCBI taxonomy): domain Eukaryota; kingdom Metazoa; phylum Arthropoda; class Insecta; order Lepidoptera; family Erebidae; genus Anticarsia; species Anticarsia gemmatalis. Next base: position 4,907,003 of record NC_134756.1, on the reverse strand, counting down.
ATTGTTCTTTAAATTTTAGTTTAGCTGCCATTGCTTAGGAATAAACGATAGTTACTTGAGTTATTAAAAGCCATGCTTTGCATTAAGCTACCACAGGAACATGCAGATATAGAGTGTAAATTAAAAGGTGAATGAATCTGGTGTAAATAGGGAAGATCGAAGACGATCGGTTAACAAAAACCTTTTTTTTCAATCTTATTTTTCTATTGCGAAACTAAAAGGTAAAATAGAATAAAATATTAACACAAATTGAGCAATATTATAGAAAGCTATACTCGACTTACCAATAAATTCGATCACTTAAAAATAAAACCTTTTCCAATAATTTTGATTCCGGTTTATAACGTCAACAACAAAACTAATCTAGCACTCTAATCATAATTATAACAGCAATTAATTTCTAATTTAGCAGTAAATAGTATTGTCATTGTATCAGTATGTGTTAAAACTCTGATGGAGTCAGTATGGAATCATTTCTCTTGATCGTTACCATATTAATGGTGTTAGGTAAGTGTTTTTTTTATTCTAAAGAGTGTTTCGCGTATTTATATCCCAGGTTTTTTTCAAGAAGGGAAGTAAGAGAACGTAATTAAAGTCAACTATTTTGTTTGGCACAATAAGAAGTAAATGTATATTATTGGTATTAAAAAGTAACGTTTTATCTTTGTTGTATCTCATTATAGTTTTTAATTTATAGGAGGTACAATACCTAAGACCGAGGCCGGTATTTTTGATCCAATCAGGAACATATTCGATCCAGCAGTGCATAATGAAGACACACCTGCAAAAGTATTTAATTCGTTTCTACCGCCTTTCCGTAGCAGTTCTGAAATCCAAGGATCTCCAACCCGTCGCCCTAAAGGCAGAAGTCTTAGGAATTCTAGAGCTTGGTGGGCAATGGATTCCACTCCTAAGGCGCCGTTGATACAGAACATATTCAACGATCCGTCAACGACTACACCAGACTATGATAAAATAGTAGCTGAACGTTTCCCCGAAGCAACAGATTTGCTCGAAAAATTAAAGGAATTGAACAGATTAAAGGAAGAACAGAAACAAAAAGAAATTGCTGGTGGGAATGAGTTTGGTAGACCAACGAGCAAACCACCTATTTTTGGTGGACAGACTACTCCTCCTTATGATAATGGCAATGGGGGGCAGTCGGCAGAGAAAATAACACCAGACGGAAAGTTAATAATGAGACCAATAACGAAAAGACATTTTTATTTCCAAGCAGTGCCTGTGAGACCTGAAGGAGAAGATAACAGTATTAGTGAAACTATTTACTATGTAGATATGTAGAAGTAAATAGTGGTGATATCTCAATATGCTCGAAGGAGACTGTCGATATGTATCTACACAGACTACAACAATTTTCGAATAGTGATAAAGTTTTATTAAAATTATGTTTTCAATGTACAAGTGTTTTCTTTATTAAAACACGTACACCAATATAAATTTTATATAACAATTTTGTGTGGTTTTGAATAATTGGAGTCTCAATTACTATTTTCATTAGTTCGAATATAACGGGGCCTCTTTATCGGTTTATTTTGATTGTAGTAAATTTATTTTGTAATTATTGCTTGTTGATTAATAACATGCGTAGTTCAGTTTCCATTACGGTATCATTGACATTAGAATTTATCGCTATATTAAAACGCCAATATCATTAATCAGTAATTTGCCATCCGACATTTTGGTTTTATTTCGATGAGGAATGTATTCACTTTAGTTTATAGGGCAATATATGAATAATTAATTAATTTAATCAATATGTATACTATTTCTTTTTTATGCGTGGAAATGTTAGTAGAAATTTTCAATAATGAAATAAATGTCAGTATTTTATTGGAGGAAAATATAACAATATAAAAATAATTGCAATGAGTTTAAAATCGTGCTACGCATACTTTTACGACTTATTTTCGGTTATTAAAGTATATCGTAGCAATTTTTTGTTTTGCTGATTTGTTTTTTTCAGTAGTTAACGCAGGAAATATACAATAGATTTTATTGTTTCGTATTTCATAAAAGAGTTTCGTGTAGTTGTATTCAAAGGACAGTGTGGAGAGCTGCCATGTTGCACGTCCAGCCATTGTTAGCGCTCACTACGTGACAAGCTGCCCAGGACTGGTACAATGTGTGTGTGCTTTTCTTTTATAGCAGTACATACATAACAAAAATTTGAAACATGTAATGTTAGATTTGTGTATAACAATAATATGTGATATCATTGAAAGTAAAATGAGTGTAATATTTGGTTACTAGATTATAAATTTTCAGCATTCCAACAAAATAATGGAATGGGTAAATCAGTATCTTTGCAAATACGTTTAGACGGTTTTGACTTGATATAGATGATTGGTAATTTTCAAGGTATTTAGAAAGTAAGCAGTTAAGCCCGCTTCAAAATCGAATATCATATTTAAATTTCGTACAATATAAGCTGTGACATACACGACCATCTATAAGTATGTCAAACACTTCTCTGAATAGGGTTAATCAAAACCCTTTAACTATATCCCGTCGACGACAGTTCGAAAACTTTAAATGATAATTTCCCTGCGCCATACATACATAAATACCAACATATTACCGTGAACACATTTTCGTCAATGTTACAATTATTATTCAACGTACATTAAACGCGTAGAACGTATATTCAGCGCGGCAACCCGAGCCGCTTGAAAATTCAGGCTTCGCTCGCGGCCGGGGGCGCGTCGGGGCGGAGGGGGTGTGAGGTGCGGGGTACGCGGGGAGTGCAGGGGACGGTCGTTAGTGACATTTCGTATTCATGACGTCACCCGCGGGCCGATTGTTTGCAATATTACTCTAATTGGAATTGTAATTATACGCACATATCCCGTGTAGTGGCTACCTACGTGCTCGCCTAGTTGCTTCACTCGTTATTTGAATATCACTGTGCTATATTATAGCGACGTGACTATGTTTCCATATCCATAGTATCTGTCTATATACATAATACATATTGTTATTCAATATTCAGAGAGTACTTTGATGTAGTTATTTTTCATATTCGAATTCTCCAGTATCTATGTCGATTTAACGTCGTTATTGGCATTGTTTTCTAATCGAAAAATTGTATTTCAAACCTCTGATACGGAATGTAGCTGTCCGGCAGATAGAGGCAATTTTCATTTTCCAGTGTCAAAAATCGTGTTAGGTATACTTGAAAGTCCTATTTAAAAATGTCATGTGCTTAGAACAATATTCACTTTTAGTATTTAGTTAGACATAAAGTTTTACTCTCGTTGTTCGATACGAAGCTTCATAAACAGGTAGTTTCGATTAAACAATCTTCATTTCGTAATTATTTTATTTTGGTTTCAATAAAATTTTGGAATAAATGCAATTGTCGAAATACCGAGTAATTGATTACGTAGAATTCTGATTTAAGATTTATTAGTCTTCTGTATATTTATAGCTCTATTATTTTAAACACGATTTATAAATCAGAATGATGGACGGATACTCTTGTACACCTATTGAGAGAAGTTGTGCCGTATTTAATGTCTTGGCTTTTGTTATATGACTTGAGATACAACTAGGGTTGCCAGATGGCCGGGATTCCCGGGATAGTCCCGGAATTCTACGTGCTGTCCCGTGTTCAGTAATTTTACTTTGCTGTCTCGGATGGATAAATAGTAGGTTTTAACAAAGTTACTATCCTACGTCTGCGAAAGTCAAACTGAAAAACTATTTTTTTCATGAACCTATAATTCTAGGTGATTCCTTTTATTTTTTATCATTCTTACTTAGTGTATACTCGGACCGGAGACCAAAAGAAAAACTCAGAAATGCCCCGGAAATAATCAGCTTGGATCTGGCAACTCTATGCACAACCATAGTGATATCTATCACTAAAGTTATATAGAAACTAGCGGACCCGACAGACGTTGCCCTGTCTTCACGTCTTTAATTTGAAAATTTTAAACTATTTTTAATAATCTAAACCATTCTCAGATTCCCTTGAACACACACAAAAAAATTCATCAAAATCGGTCCAGTCGTTTAAGAGAAGTTCAGTGACAGGAGTTACGTACTAAATATATGGGTCTAATTTTATGATCAGAGTTATACATAGTATTTATTTTTGGACTATTGATCGCATTTAAAAACCACCTCAGTATGAATTTAACAACCCCACAATTAAACCGATCTTACTACGAAATCATATCCAGCTTGTACCTTATATTAAATCAATAAAAAATAAGTTTTATTTTACTTTCTTAACTATTGGCATATTATACCATGCTTGGAACAAATACCTATTGAATTATGTAAGTTTAATCTAAGATATAAAATTCTCGCGTCACAGTTTTCGTTACCATACTCCTCCGAAACGGCTTGACCGATTGTCATGAAATTTTGTGAGCATATTGAGTAGGACTGAGAATCGGCCCACATCTATTTTTCATGCCCCTAAGTGACACTTCTTTTTTTTAAATTTTTATGGCAAAACAGCGTTTCCCGGGTCACCTAGTCAATTATAAAATAAACCGGCCGTTACTACTCTTACTCATTTTCTTCTTAACAATTCTTGTTTTTGTTTAAAACTCCAGACATCAAAACTTAAAAGGTCTTTATTAGACCTGAATCCGAGTTAAATTTCAAGCATCGTTTGGTTTCCGTCCTATATTTAACCTGTTAATAACAGACTTATGTTTAAAGTTAGAAACAGTGGCTAGTATTTTATAATATAATTCTTATGATAATTTTATTAGCATGATATTGAATAATTTCTTATCTTTCTGACTACTAAAGATTGGCGAGGATCAACGACTGCCATTGACGCTGCCTAACTTTAAACAATATTCTGAAACTCGAATAGTCACAACATGATACTCAATTTAATCTATATTATCCTACTACCTATTTATCCTACTACAGGCATGTGATACAGGCTTTTACTTAACATCTTCAGCGTATCTGTACAGCACCCATACAGGATCACTTTTGTACATATTATATCTGACAAGATCTCTAATTTCGGGTGCACTTTAACATAATCTAGTTCAAACTCCACGGCTTCTAGAAGTTATGTTAAAAAAATACTTTTCAAGCAACGCAGTATACCTATGCCTTGAAAAAAGCATATTTAGACTATCAAGAAATTTAAAACGGATTAGGTTCTGTCTGTTGGCTTAGAACTACGAAGGTCAAGTAACTTAGCTATTAGTACCTCTACTTATAGTTTTAGTTAAAGTAAAATACCATGAAATAGAGATCAACGTACATTGTCCACAATTGTTCCAAAATATTGTTATTCTGTACGACGCATAATATGAAAAATATCTTATTTTATACGGAACCCTCGGTAGACGAGTCACGAGTCTATTTGTCTTATTTAGTTTTTATTTTTAGGGTAACTTGATAAATATTGAATTCTATATTCTTCTATTGACAAATTTTATCATGTGTGGCCTGTATTCAGCTAGCAAAGATTTTTATGACACATAAATTAATAAGAATAACTAGAAAACCTTCAGCAAATGAAAAAAAAACTATCATATTAATTTCTATCTCTATATCGCCTTACCTTGTATACAAGTTTTGCGGGTGAAGGAACACCCGCAAAACTTGTATACAAGGTTTGTTAAATTTAGAATTTAGATCATCAGTGACTTGCAGACTTATAAAACTGTCTGTGGCCTGCCCGATAAAGCTACTTCATTGTGATAAATATACTTGGAAAAACGCAAATTTTAATTTTAATTACTAGGCCTACTAATGCGTAGGACCACAGTTTTGAGTGATTGAAGGTAATAAGTAGTAAATAACATCATAAACTACATTTTCTTTTCTAATTAATTACCTAGGTCAAGAGTTTTCCAATAAAAAATAGTTTCCGGTGAGGTTGAATAAAATCAATAACCTTATTAATCTTATTAGGTGGATGAGTTTGTGGTAATTTATTAAGTTGTAAGCCGATCATCTTTTGACCACCGCTAAGGATATCATTGCAGACTGACCATTGAAAAACCGTTCAATAATTTGAAATGAATGTTCCCTGCCGTTTGGTTTTGAATGATTTCATTACCTATCACGAAAATAAAAAAAAGTATGCTGTTTAAAATTTCATCGCACATAGGTAAATCTTGAGCGACTGGTTTTTGCTTGCATTTAAATAACTTGAATCTTCATTACCGTTTTATTTACTTGCTAAAAATTTTATTGCGCCGACGGATATTCACGATAAGACGCTGCGCCGACGCGACGGACGGCAAGTAGTTATTTTTTACGGGCGATTTGTCATACTCGTATCCGTTCCGCCATAGGTAAACTTTATTTTTCATTTATACATTTTGTTGCCTACAGTCAATTCGCTCTTTGTCAATGTATTAATTGGTTGAACAAATCTCGTTAACTTCTAAAATATGGGCCATAATATTATTTTGTTATTTCGACAGCTTCAGTTTCTAAATAGTATTTTGCGATAAGTATTGATACGAGAAACTCTTTCATTGCGAAGTTTTATCAACGTTAAAAATTGTGAATAAAATTAAAGAATAATTTAAATTCCTATAATAGAATATGATCCCAAACTATGATAATCCAATTTGAATACAGTGTTATGCTAGTTAACATGGCGGGTCAGAGCCCATTCGTCCCCTAAAATTCGTCCCCTAGTATAAAAGTTGTAGATTCGGCCCCTACATAGGTGCCCATTGGTCTCCTGGTAGGGGACCAATTAATATTTTAATAAAAAATATTATTTTTAAGGTACCCATTCGTCCCCTCCAATATATATACAATATAAGTTAAAGATTCGGCACCTATTCAGGTGCCTATTGGTCCCCTGAGATAAAATTAGCTATATTTTACATAAGAAACGGTTAACATAATACACTTGTGAACAGTTTATTAACGGAATTAATTTAATAAATCATAACAGATCATTGAAAAAAGAGCTATGATTAATCCTGAATCGATTGAAAATGAAGCGAGAATAAATCGCATAATTAGCCAATTTTTTGAAAATCAGATTTCACTAGGCCACTGCATGGAAAAGCTATGCATATATTATTAATTTAAAATGAAAAAACAAATATAAGATTAGTTTTGTACTAAAATAATGTTGATTTGTTTAATCTTCAATAATTATTGTGATTTTAGTCATTTTTTGTTATTGTAGTTATAGTTTGTTAGATTTAAGTTATTATGATTTTGCATGTAGTTGGTAAATATACAAAAAATACGGTGATTTTAGCCAATTTTTATGTAGGTTACTTCTAGTTACAATTTATTAGATTTAAGTTACACATATACATGTACTTATATTAGAAGAATGAATAAAAATAAATATTCTTCAGGGGACGAATGGGCCCCTCAAAAGTTCCAGGGGACGAGTGGGCACAGGGTGCGAATCTTAGGGGACGAATGGGCTCTGACCCACATGGCAGGAACTCAAGGTATTATCATGAAATTATATCTATAGACAGATAAGTAGTCGATATGATAGTTTTAGGAAGGCTTTGGTTTAACATTTTTTTCAGAAACTCGATTATCAACCCTGTATAAGACATATTCGTTGCCGAACAACAAACAATTGAACAGCAGCGGATTATATGCGATCTATATTCGGTTCTGTCGCGTATCGAAAATTATACATTCAAAATGTAGTAAATAGTCAAAATAGTTTTTACGTCGCCCGTTAGAGGCGCTGATCAGATTTTTATACAAAATTTCTCTATGATAAGCCGGTTGTCGGTAGTCGATAGTTGTAGAGAATCGAGCTGCAGAACCAAATATTTTCTCGAAACTTCTAAAGATGGAATTGGTTATGACCAATTCCATCTTTAGAAGTTATGTTCTATTTTAGTATCTGATATGTCAGATAAACAATGATTCTCAACTTGCTAGAAATTTGGTATATGTCTAGTCTATCGCATAATGCGTCGAACGTTGATAGGTACTGTATACAGAAGAAGAAGAAGAAAGCAAGAACTTTATCATGGTTTGCATTACTCAGTTATAGATTGTTGCAAGTTAATCAATACTAAATTTACAACTGTACCGTATCTCTTAGTTGCAAATCTTAATAACGCGAATGAATCTTTATTACTCTATCACTAAATATCTTTATGCGAAATGGTTAATACACGAAGTCGCTAATAGAAACAATGGGCGAACAATTATCACGAGTTGCTGAAATACTTTTTTATTTAGCTGATGTGATCCAATTTTTAGAAAGTCCTAGTAATTATAATATTTATTAAAGTTGTAGTAAACCTAACGAAGAATCGATGTTTCAATCGACTTAAAAAAACAGCAGAGGTATTTTTAATAAACAACCAACAAAGGCTATTATAACAAGTTTTAGAGACTAACGTCATACCATTTTCAGCTGTTAAAAGAGAGGAGATACAGGTTTAGTATATAGACCATGACGTTTCTTGTCAAAAATTCTGGAATTTCCTTGGCAAATGAGAAGGATTTTAAAAATATTATGAAACTATAAGATTTATACATAAAAATGACGGTAGGTATTTACATGAATCAACTTCTAAATTGAGAAAGGCTTCTAAGTTGAGGAATTTACAAGGCATTTTTAAATTCATATTCTTCTTACATGTTTACATGTCGTTTAACGGATTAAAAAACAGCTGCTGAAACTTAAAGACACAATAGCATTGTAGAGATCTGTATGTCATGCAGTTATTCTAAATAAGAAAAGCAAAAATGTTGTTGACGGAGTACCATTAAAGAGACGCTAACACGCGTTCATTAAATCCAAATCAGAGAGCGGTTCAATGCCGAGGAAGGATGCAAACTTCAATAAAAAGAGTCTATAAAGAAATATTAATACTTGGTTGAAAATGTATTAACAGAAGAAAAATATCCGTTTGTTTAGTAATTTTGCAGCGTAAAAGCTTAAAGTAAGGAATAATTACAAAAACAAATAGATATAATGAACAGATGATAAGAAACAATACTAAACAGTACTGGGATGACTAGCCAATTGGGTATTTGAACTGTAGAGTGGAGGAATAAGCAATTATGAACACACGCAATGTTAATATTACTTGAGATTAGTAGGCAGATTCACCGCTTAGTACTTACTTAAAATATTTAGAGAGGAGTGTGAGATGAATAAGGTGTATGTCGAAGCAAAGAGCAAAAGAATATAACATTTATGGCAAAAATCAGCTGATTCTGAACGTTTCACAAATGACATGCCTCTATAACATCAAAAGACAGCTCTTTGTTAATGTTCTACATAGCGTAGTGATAGATTAGGACATTTGAAGTGTTTAGGAAATGTCATTTGATCAATTCATATCGAAATGAGTACATACCTGTGTTGTCTTGTAACGATCGACTTAGAGGTGGCGCAGGCGGCGTTGCCGCGTGCTCTCCTCCGTACAAGCCGCCGAACTCCTCTGCTGATGACGAGGACGCGTTACTGCACTTCCGTCCCTTGTCTGGCGTGTATTTACTCTCACCACCGGAAGGCAGGAACTTGGCGTCTGGCTGGTGCTCGTCTAGAAGTCCCGGCACGCCGAGTAGGCCGCCCACGAGGTTCGGTCTTAGCTCCTCCATGATCTTGGAGCCCTGGCCGCAGCCGCCGCCGCCGCTGAAGTTGAGCTGGCGGCTGAAGAAGGCCGGGAATATGTTGAACTGCTGGGGATCCGGCAGCGCGGCGAGAGGCGGCGCGGGTGGCTCTGCGGCCCCCGCGCACGCCGAGCTCTTGAACTCCACCGTGCTGTGGCCGGCGCGTTGGCTGAGCGACCAGCGCGGTTCTCCCGCGCTCCTAACCTCGTGCTCCGTACCGTCGCCGTCGCCGTCGGCTCGGCCCCGACGCTCACTGACTAACCACATTATAGTGACGTCGCACGTCGCGCGCCGCGCACCGACCACGCCGCCCCGCGCGTTAATTGTTCGCGACTGCGCGAGAGGAACTCACGTCGCCGCCCACGGGCGAGACAGAAACGGCCTGCTCCCATACCCCCATAATCGATGTAAAATCTTTATAGGGATGCTGCGTCTCATTCATCCGCGGCGGGAGCGCGGCCGGCCGGGGCGGGCCGATGGGGCGGCGGCGAGCGCAGCGCGCTGATTGGCTGGCGCGAGGCACCGCGTGCCGCCCGCCTCGGTAACGCTCCGGGCCAGATACGCTTTTCTTTGTTTTATTGTCCCCACGGCTCCTCGTCGATCTTGCGTTTAAAGTTTATGCATTGCACTATGTTTTGTTTCACAAAACGCAAAATCATGTATGGAAGTTCTTGAGGTAAAACGTGAAACAGAGAAGGGTGGATGCTTTTAATGCAGCGAGTGCTTTGTGCCGGTGATTGTGTCTGTACGTCTGGCGCCAGCGACGTACGCGATGACAAATCTTTGTTAAATTTTCAGCGCAATCATATTACGTTCGCTTGTATAGTCATGTTGGTCGTACTTTAACACAGTTCTTAACTTGTGAACTGGTACCTATTGTCTTGCCGCCTGCTTTAACATTAAATATAGTTCATCATAGGTTATTTTTAAGTTTATTACGATAAAGTTGATTGATGTTTTTTATTACATTGAAAGTATTTCTATTTTAGGTATGCTACTGACTACGTTTAACAGGATCATAAACTACCAAACTACATTTTACAATAAAGAGCTAACCGCATCAAATGTTACTTGACCACCTACTTCCTTAGAAATACCTATTACCTACATTTCCTTAAAATCTTTGATGCAGCATCTTGTGGTCACGCACAGGCATGCAACACAGACCTGTCAGCTTCCTTAAGCTTCCGTAATCTGTATGTAAAGAATTATACAAAGCAACTATTACCAAAGATACCTTAATGCATATTTCAAATGTGAGTTGGATCCAAACCTGAAAAAGTTTTCATAACTATCAACTTTGATTAATTAATCATAATATAGTTAGGTTACTAATTATAAAGAATATCTAGAAAATAATATCTGTTTATAAATAAGCTTAAGATGCCTCTGATAGTCCCCATAATTCTCGAATCCTAAACCACATTTTACTATTATTTGCGGTTTGCATTACGCAAACTTACAATAAAATTACTAAACTACCATATGGATATAAAAAAGTAAACTTATCTCTTAATCTTGTGAATGGAGCAAGTGCGTTACAAAAGCCTGCAACCCTTTGCATACGACCCCACGCATCGGTTATGAATATCATTACAGATATCAAGTTTGAAGCCGATTCATTACTAGATGAAAGATAGTCTAATTGATATTCAATTTCAGATACAGATCACTTTGAGCCCCATCTCACCGCTAAATGATTAATACTCGATAAATTATGCTCGAGATATGAAATGAAATGTTGTTAGTTGCATTGATTTGTTCGGGCTTATACGTTTTGCAGTTGTAAATCTAGGTGCTACGATTTTATTATTGTTGTACACATAATGGTTAAGCTGGTACTTTATCAAATATCGATTTCATTGTTTGTGTCGATAGAAATTACTTAGAATTTGTACATAATAAATATTATTTTCTTTTCATTCTCGCTGCTTTTTGGCGGACTTCCACAAATGAACTTAATGGGGCTTTACGTATTTTACTTAGTATAGTACTTTTACTTTTACTTTGCTTGAGTAATTTGACGGTCAATACGAACTTTATACTGTATAAATTATGTTTTTATAAAGGTTAGTCGTTGGAGCCCAAAAACTCTAACTTACTGCACACATACAAGTAGTAATTTTGAAATAATAGAACGTCATCTATTTTCTGTAAGTACTTAATAACTGCATATCGTTATCTTTATAAAATGTTGCAAGTGATATCTTATGTCACAAGTCATGACCTTTTATTATCTCGCGTCTATACAGAGATACGCCTATAGATAATGCATTTAAATTAATATGCAAGTATTTAAATTACCTCTACAAAAGTATTTCCCCTTATATCTAAAACAATTCGTGTTCCTAATTAATTTGGCGGAAGGCAAAGCAAAATAGAATTCATCTTATAAACTAAAGGGAAGTTTTCGGCGAGTAAGTAGGGAGTAGAGTGAAATGTCTTAGAACTTTATTAGTAGTTTTAATTGATTCCCCGCTCCTTGAAGTGAGACTGGGAGCTTTGGCTAAGTTTCTCTAGGTACACGATGTATGTGTGTGAGTTGTTCGTAAGAAACGGAAAGTATACAAAGGTTAGGTGTTTTGGTAAATAACAATGAAGTTATCTTTGATGTTTTGTGTTAGAAGGACATTATATTGATTTGGTTTCATGAACACGACGTTTTGGTTTATATAAACATGGTACTCGTTATTTTAACCTGAAGATTTAAAACTCAGTTCTATTTTATTCATTGTCGAATATTGTATACGTTTCTTTGTTGTCTTCGCTGTTCACTGTCCAAAACATACCTACTGTAACAATCATAAGTGAAAAGTTGTAATTGGCCGTCTTCTACTGTTTATACTTATGCATTAATGTGTTAGCTGTAAGTTTTCCAAAAATGTACAAAATAAAAAAAAAATCACTGAAATAATTATTAATGAGGAGAGATTATTACTTTATGTAGGAACAACATTGAACAACAGTGGTTGCTTGTGCGATACTTCATGATAAATGTAGTAGTATTGCACATGCAGCTACAATGACAGTAATATCAATTTGTTAATAGTCAGCAACTCAGCCAATCTCTAGGACATTTTAACGACAGGTACTTACAGCCTGTAATTTATAAAGAAAGCTTTAAAAGAAAGACAAGATTCATCTTCAATAACCCTACAAATTTTAAATGCAAAAGATTGTAAATATAAAACGACATAGGTAATATGTATGTTTGTTACTCGGGTCCGAAAAAACTACAGGATGATTTTAATCAAATATGGTACACTTATAGCTGATAACCTGGTTTAACACATAGGATAACACAACACATGGGACCTTTTTCATTGGGAAATCTTTTCACGCAGATGAAGTCGCGGGCAGATGCTAGTAATCAATATGAATGAAATCTCATAACTTTTAAACTCTCGCGTTGCATGTTTAATGTATAATAGAATACGGGAATTAACACGTACACGCATTTTACCTTAAAATGCCTATTTGCATTTAAAGGGCCTAGGCATTTTAAGGTAAAATGCGTGTTCGCGTTAATTCCCGTATTCTATTATACATTGAATGAATTATCTCCAAATCTCAAGCCGTCAAGTAACGCGCAACACATGAAGCAGACTAAAGATTTGCCTTAGCTATTCAAGTAAGGACAAGTTTTAATGCCGCTTCGTTGCTTCCTATAACTTCGCCAAGTGTGAACGCTTCGTGTGAACACAGTCTTATAGTAAAGCCTTTGTAAAGGTGAGATTACATGGCATTTTTATGAAATCTTGTCTCTTCTGGTTTGCGCTTTTTCATACAAATCTCTTGACGAAATAAGTTATTTTTATAACTCACACTTTTATCAGAAATTATGGTATTTTATGTCAGAATTAATTCTTTACATTATAACACAATTTTTAAAAACAGGCCGTTCTCTTATATTTGAAAATTTTGAAAAAGTAAGTAGAATAAACGCCGTTTATTTATTTTTTATTTACGTATTAAGCTAGAGCAGTGATAGCCGAGTGGTATAAGTTGATACCTCCCACGCATGTGGTTGCAGGTTCGAACCCGAGGCAACACACCAATGACTTTTCGAAGTTATGTGTGTATTATAAATAATTATCACATGCTCCAACGGTGAAGGAAAACATCGTGAGGAAACCTTGCATGCCTAAAATTTGTTTAATACATTTATTGACGGCATGCAAAGTCCCCAACCCGCACTTGGCCAGCGTGGTGGACTCAAGGCCTAACCCCTCCCTCATTACGGGAGGAGACCCTTGCCCAGCAGTGGGACAGTAATGGGTTAAATTTATTTATTTATTTACGTATTAAAGATATAGTAATAGAAGTCTTGGATCATTTAAACCATTTAATAATACGTTAGCCAAAAATATGCCTAGTTTATAGAAAAAAAAACGTAAAATACATTATCAAAAAGTACTTTTGCGACCCTGCCAGGATTCGAACCTGGAATCTTCTGATCCGTAGTCAGACGCGTTATCCGTTGCGCCACAGGGCCAGATGTCTGTATTACAGAATCAGCCGGCATAATATATTTATTCTATTTATAACTACTATATACTCTTAACATTTAAAAAAACTAGCTGATTTTTGTCCGACAACGGCCAGCAACAATCATAACAAACTGTTCTGTCTTCTGTCCCATTCAGTTATACATACTAATGGTATTCATTTATGACGCGTTTAAAAAACGATAATTCCTATTTTTAAAAACAAACTACGTACATACAAGTAGACTGGCTGGTAATAACTTCCTATGGCTTTTTATTTAAGGTGTAAGACTTGTAATAAATAAAGACCAGTTTCACAGCTCATGAATAAGTGTCAGATAAGCTATCTGCTAGATAAACTGACGGAAAATGTACCTAAAGAGCCATCTGATACTTATTCAGAAATTATGAAGTCGGGCTTAATTTGAAAAGTGTCGCATCACCTATCGGATAGAGAAAGTGTCAGTCGATGTTTGAAAACAACTAAAAACCATTCTACCTGATGAGACAATCGATTCTCCGTCAGAATTGGTGAAACCAGGGTTAAGTCTCAAGAAGAATAAGCAAACCTTGCTGGTATTTAAATAAATTCATGACTAGATGCATATTACACACAATATGTTTCCATCTTATTAACAAGCGTCGCGTTTAAAACTTATCCCGCAGAAACTATGGCGTTTGCTCTCTTCGATTTGCTTTCAGATGTTGTGTATGTATGTGTATGATGTAGAATGTTTTCAGATTGCATAAAAAAATATAATAATCCATAGGCAAATGGGCAATACCAATGAAAGAACCAACTCTCCATTTCCTTTTAAAATGTAGGTATAAGTATAAGACTGTTTCGTGGTTAAAACCATAATTTGATGAATTGTCATTCAAAAGAAAGAACGAGTGAATGTTAACTTACATCGTTTATGACATCTCATCATGTTTAACATGTTTATGCTTGAAACAACAAGACAGAGACCTTTATCCAAGACAACGTTTAGGCATTCGATGGCAAGAACAACGAGTAAGATCTGAGTCCGATCTGACCTTTCAGAGGAACAATTGCAAACGATCAATGCATTAAACAAAATAATATATATCTTTCTTGCCGGATGTGTTTGTACTGCCAAGTGAGAATTAAATACTAAGAACCGGTGGGCACGTATGACAAAATACCGTCAAAACAAAGGAAGTTTCCATGGATCATACGACCAGCAAGAGGCAGGCTATGGTCTCTTGGTTCCTGTAAGAAAACGAGTGTATATTTAAGTAAGTATTTATTACACTTTGTTAACAGAATTGATGGGCCAGTATGCTTATTATGTATCTCAGTTGACAGCTAGTCTACATCATGCGTCAGTTTGAAAGCCACTATGCAACACATTGCTACTTTGACTTAACAAATTCATAGTCATTATTTTATCATGGAAACAATGTACAGAAAAGTCGCTATCAAATCGCAAAGGGGATACAAATTAGTCTCCTCGATCTGAATGTATACTTATTTCTAAGTTTATCACTATAGGTCCTTGCCTCAGTCAGTGCAACGTCACTTACATGCAAATGTCTATAAGTTCGTATGTATACTATGCAAATGCTCGGTCTATCTTCAAACGGCGAACACGCACTCTGATTCCCTTGCGTCTAAGATTTGTTGAATGGAGATTACAGATTCTTTCACACTTTGTAAACAAACGTGTTTTAAGTTTGAACTTATTTGTAACGATGTAATAAAAATGTACTGTGTTCTATTAATCCAATGAATTCTAATCGCTTACACAAACGTTCATACGAGCAACTCAGAACAGTCGTTTGTGTATCCGAAAGTAGTCAAACAAAAAGTGTCTAGCTCTTTTTGAATGCTGCCACTGTAAATGGCTTCTTTTCAATCAATTTGCTTTCTGTAATATGCATTCTTATCACGTAAATGATTGATACAACATTACAGTTTCTTCTGTATGTCCATAACTCATACCTATACTTACTGAGTTTTTATTTACCTGACTGTTTTAATTCAATATTAAGTATTTTTTTAAGCTTCTTAGCAAGTCACTTAATGCATGGGTTTGTCTCTGTCTCAGAACTACATAAAAAATCAGAAAAGAGTAATTTTGATAACATTAGTATAACATAGTCACCACTGATTGATACAGTCAAAATATGATATTAGTAAATTCGCGACATTTGTTCGGAACATGTGCACGTCCCGCCCTCACACGCCCCGGCCCTTACGATAATACTATGTAATACACGCTACAAATCAAAAGAAATCATAGCTTGGTGCCGCGGATAATAGAGGCAAATTGCATAGCTTTCAACTCCAATGTTTGGCGATATGCGACTTATACCGAATTGTTTTTTGTCTAGTGAAAGGAAGAAAATCTGAAAATATTGAGATATTGCTTATTTATAAACTTTTAAAAGATACTTACTTAAGTGTGAAGCTAATTTATCAATGTAAACTAGCTACAATGTAAGTAGAGCTCCCATTTGTATAAATTGTATATTTAGATTTATTTTATGTCTGATATTTTCTTGAAATATATGTATAAGACGGAACGTAAAGAAATCGGTTGTATTGTCAGCTATATTTTGTAAACATATTTATAGACTTTTAAACACCATCATTATAAGAAATGAAAAACCAATGTCAATATAGTAACCAATAATGGTACCAATTCCAAAACTAACTAGGTACTTAGAAAGTAAATCTACTAAGTAAATAAGTAATAAGTAATCTACTTCTCTACCACTATAAATTAACTCCGTGCATTGAATCATTCAACCGCGTAGCTCCGATTTCCCTGCAATTTGGTCCTAATAAAAATCACTTCAATATTTTACTTATATCTGTTGAAAATATAGTGAATAAACTCCGTGCTGGCGCGTCGACGACGTGACTGCTTCCTGTGGGCCCCGCATCCGCGGCTTCCGATCTTGCGGCACCCGCCGACGGACGCCGACGTCTCGCTTCACTTGCTACCAATATAATAATATTTATATAGACTACTTCAGAAATTGTGTGTCGTTAAGCATGTATACGAATTGCAGAGTTAAAATTAAATATAGTTTTCAGAAGTGTTCTTCGTGATAATTAGTTTGCCAGCTCTACATAGTTCAGTTTTGCGGTAGAGTTATTGAAGGAATTTTAACAAAATAATGCAACATAGAATCTAGTTTCATTTAAGATCGGAATTATAATAAAATGTTATATATTGTTTATTGACTAGGTATTTATTATCTCGTGGACGTGGTTTTGATTTCGTTATAAGTTACCGTAACGTTTATTTCTTAGCTTACGAGGGACATATGTATTTATAACAAAATATGTCGCAAAGTATTAAAATGTAGAATAGAAACCAGAATTGGATATGAATATAACGATATATCATTGTTAAAGCATTAGTCTTAACACATAAGTACAAATTAACTTAATCCACGTTTCTTTGACATAAGAGTGCGCATACAAAATGGCTTCAGCAGCATTATTATAAGTGTACACTACAGGCGACAGGTGGGGGCGGTGCGTCGGGTGATAAAGTTGGGGAGGCACGAGTAATTGCTCGAGATGATGTTTAATAAGTTTTTAATGGCTGTGACGGTGCGGACCCCGCCGTTTAACCATGCCCGAATACATCAATTTTTAGAACCAGTTTCACTTGACACCTCAATCTCCGAGCTATTTAACATTTTCTGCCTGAAACTGGAAGCTCCACAGATCACTTTAAGTTGGACACGCGACTTATCTGTCGTTCTTAGAAACGTTTCAATTTTACTTTATAATGTACCCCTTACCCTTTAACTTTTCGATTTGTTTTCACGAAATTATTGATGCTCGTGCTTTATGTAAGATGTCTTTTATTTTAAGAAACCTATATTTTGTCTCATCGTTTCTTGCACAATCCGGGAACATTAAAAAAATACTACATTGACTTTTTTGTTGATATCATTTTATTCTCTTATATGTTCATAATACATCTTAGTACACAATAGTATGAAAGTTTCATCAAAATATATCACTGTTGATGTAAAACTTTACTATAAGTCCACTTATGGAGTATCCTTTTACTGCGAAGGGACTGAATTTACCCACGACTGAGTGTAGGCGACCCTTGAAAAGGGTGCCTTCACCTGCCCTGCTCCTGAAGTGCAAAAAGAGACAGAAACATCGTGTGTAAAGCTCTTAAAAGCACACCCTTTTCGGTCGCCACGAAACGTTTGAGAGGTAATTTTATAATTCATCCTTTTTGGACCATTTTCACTGATTAATAATTTATTTAACGATCCAGATTTGTTAGGCAGGTCAATTAAGGTAATGAATTATTTCTGTCCGCCGTTGAAATATATTTTTTAATGTTGACGGAGCCCGTTACGTAAAAGGCGTTGAACATTTTACGTGAACAATAAAAGTAACTATTATGCTAATTGTGGTTTTGTTTTGTTATTTGAAAAGTGGGTGTTAAATATTCCTATACAATGTGAACAAGTCAATTGTTTGCAAAAATATTTTGACAAGGAAATTCTAAGTTACCCCGCTGTCAAAATTGCCGCCTAATTTGGCGCGCGCGCTCAGTTACGCCCACTGTTAATTTGAAATTAGAACTCTTAACTTTTTTATTGTAGCCACGTGGCCTGGCACGCTGCCATTGTGTCTCGATATAATTCTTTTCAACAAGTTTTTTTTGGGGTATCATTATTGACATAGTGTTAACTAAACAGCTACGTCGTAAAGTGTTCGTTTTCTATTGTTTTAAAACGTAAACGGACATTGAGATTCAATACTCTATTTTCGAAATTTTTCATCGTGCGTAGTTTGCTACAGCTAGTCTACAACAAACTTAAAATAAAAAAAACATATCTGCAACGATTATCTTTCAGTTTGATTAATTATTCACCCATTTCTCTCAGAATGACTCGAAGTCACGTCTAGAACAAGCCCATTTCATAATTTTACTTGCGTAAAAGTAAATTTCACAAAAGTCCTAAAAAACTTTCACATGAATTCAGCTTAAAAAAGCGTACCTCAATTTGAGTAAAGAGTTTTTATGCAAACTCAAACGGCGACTGGCCGGGCGATATTTTTTATTTGTTTGTAGTTATTTTTCGCGGCAAAACGGCTCCATATTCGTTTTAGTCGTCGGCAGTGTACGGACGACGTCAAACGAACGCGTGGCAGTCTTAAAAGCTCACCAATTAGGGGCTAAAAGCACCTTCGGGCCCAGCTTGCTTGGCGGCCGCGTGGTTACGTTCCCTCATCAATTTTGTACGTAGCTCTCTCGCAAGTTAAAAACTTTACATTCTGTATAGAAAAAATATGTGAAGCGAGCTAAATTGAGCTTTTTCCTTTGCAAAACATGTTGAAGGTTGAAAGAGATTTGACTAAAAGGAGATATCCAAGGTTTTTGTCCTAAAATCGTTACGGGTCGCCTGACCGCACTCAGGTTTAATACTTTCAACGATCTCAAATAAGGCTGAAGGGAAACGTCAGTGATTTGTTATTACTTCTAACCGGGTAATAATAGATATTAGGATCTTTTTTTCGCTTGTCTTCTGTTGTAAGTACTTACTAGCATCAGAAAATCTCTTAATAAATTATTAATGTTGGTTCGTGTAATGTACCTACTTCCCGGTCATGTTAGCGAAATAAGAGGTAACTAATTGTTGTAAACAGGTTATCCTCAATTACACATAGTCGCCCTTGCGTAAATATGTGTAGATATTATGAAGCTCATTTAATTATGAGTTAATTATTTCAGTTTCTTAGTATATTCTAAAAATATCACATGTATTTTATAAAATCAAAACCCATTTACATTCGTATATTTCAATGCTATGATATTTTCTTATGAACTTCGCTCTAATTACATTATCCAGGCGCTTGGTACATCTTATGTAAAATATATACTTTTACGAGTCAAAGAATTTCCTTATATCTGCTTAAATAAATTAGGTTTCGTAGAATCTTTCTCTGGATAATTTTAAGGGCACGTGTACTTTATTCATGTTGTTTTCGTCGTAAAGAGGCTTAAAACAAAAAGATGGCGAATCCGAGAGCCACAAGCAAACCTTAAAAACTTTCCGACATGAAAGTTTAAAAGTGATCCGGGATGGGGGCAGGCGGGGAGGTCGGCGAGGGGGGGTGTTGCCTAGCAACGCCGCCCACTACCGCCCTACGCCGCAAATCTCCGTTTGATACAGAAAACCGAAAATTTATTGTTCCTAACATACAGATTTATGATTCATTTGGGATATGTGTACCTACTATTTATATATGTATGAAATTATTATACAGAGTGGATTTCTCTAATTGGGGTTATTTTAAAACGTTCATTAGTTTTGATGGAGTTTGTGTGATATTTTGGTATCGCGGATCTTTTTATCTACCTATGCATTTATACGTTTGAATCTTGAATACGTCACATTTGTAGTAGGTTTGGATAGTAAAATTGTGTAAGGTATATTTTTGAGGACGGTAATAGACTGTAATAGTCAAAATGTAGTAGGAATAATGTAAATTGGCAATTTTAGTCATAATCTGGAAAACAGATTTCGAATAACCGATGTAATCATGAGTTTGTGGTGACTAAATAGCAATTTCAGTTAGTTCAGTCGTTGTTGTTGCTAATATTAGTAGATTGTTCTATTTGTTGAATTACGTCTACTGAACAATTTACTTGCGTAAAATTACTTGTGTACGTATATTTTTCGTGCCCAAATTTTGTTGTGTAAAAGTAGTCGCTCTATCTATATATAAAAAAATGAACCCCGTTTTCCTTAGTCACGGTATCACGCGTGAATGGCTGGACCGATTTTACTAATTCTTTTTGTGTTGTATTTGTTATTATTAGGAGAAGGTTCTTACGTAAAAAAAATATTTAGAAAATCTTTCAGAAATATTGAAACATAGACATTTAATTTTGCATATTTTAGGCGGTACGAAGTTCGCCGGGTCAGCTAGATTAAAATAAGTATACCATCCCTATAAAAAAACTTAGGATATTTTTTTTCAGACATTCTAGTGTCATGAAAGTTTTTAGTAACATATTGTCTGAAAAATAAAGAATGTTATGCTCTCCACATCTCTGACTTGTTAAACAAAATGTTTAATTCAAAAGAGGTTTTATCCAGCTCACTAAGCTGTCGTCTTCACAACGCGGGAAGACGTTAATTCGTCTCAATTTACGTCACACACGAGACAAAAGGAACGCTCCGAGTGGAGAAGTCAATTAACATGCAAATGTAAGAAAACGACCATTAGGGAGGCCTTCAGTACGAGTACCACGCAGTCCCGCTCATGTATTGATCATACAATCCCTCACACGCTTACATACACCCGTCTCTTTTTAACTTCCCACAACAGATCGCTATAAACATAAACATTTTCATACTGAAAAGCCTTCTATTGATGCTCGTTTCAAACTAATTTCAACCCTATTTATCTATCACAAAGATCCAAAATTTAAACATGCTTGTATGAGAGAATTAAGACCTTTTATCCGCAGAAGAAAGCCTTGTTGTGCCAGCAAATTCTGTTCCTATCTTTAAAGGAATAAAGATCTATTTCAAAGTGGAGTTAAGAGAAAATGAATCGTATATAGAAATTTCAAAGGTGATTATCGACGGGTGTAGCAATGTGTTCAGTTTCCAGTTGTTGACAAGTGTGCAGCTATAGTGTGTTGGGGTGCCTATGTAGGACCAAGACTGAGGGTTGTAAACACCATGATGAGTTGCGGCTTTTATGTTAGTAGATAACGCTGTGTTTTTCACATATAACAATAAGTCATTGACTATTTTACTTCAATGAGTAAATATATCTATCTTGTAATTACGTCAAAATTAAGCTGTTCCAAATGTTCCGAAAAATATTTGATCCTTTTTTTACAGTTTGAGATATAAAATATCGCACTGCGAAATGAAGACAGATTAATGTCGCGTGAATTCAATTGATATTAGTATTATACAAAATTAAAAAAGAATTAGCACGCAGAAGAGTTTCAAAAAAGTTAAACTTTTGTTAATTCATATTTGTTTATCATTAGACATTACGATTATGAAGTCTTTTTTGTTGTTAACTAAACAACAAAAACGCCTTCAAACTTCGTCTTGCTTAAGGAATAGCTTTTAGTTTATTAGGTGCAAGCTATAAAATGTGAATTCACAAGAATAGAAACAGGAATAAACTAACAATTTTAAACACAGGATAAAAAAATAGGCATGGAGGGAAATGCTATTTCTTCGAAAGGAAACATACTTTTAATCTTTTCGAATAACGCACACATTGTTCAATGCACATATAAACGGATAGTGAATTTCAATACCCTCCTCGCTCTAGAAGTGAACATCTCTATACACAATGATTGTAATAGAATTGACTTAATCGTCTAACTATTTCACGAGAAAATCTCAAAAATCAGCAAACAACACAATTTCTTAATGGAAACTTTATTTGATAGGAATTTATGTATATAGAACTGGTGTGTTAATAAAAAGCTTGACGATATTTTCCAATTCTGTGTTCAGGTAGAACAATGTCTCCCGGGGTTTTTCTCATGTCTTATATTATCATGAATCTTCATTAACGCCAAAATCTGGGAATAAGCACCAAAGTCTTTAAAATCCGATAAGTGAGTTTCAATTATTTGTTAAGTTTACAAGGTGATATATGTACAAGTAAGTAAAGTGGAGTATCTAGCAGGGCCTCTTTATCAATGTCCCGCATCGGTGAATCAAAGCGTTGCGAAACAACACATTTAGCTTCTTACAAAACACCTACTGCCATCTTGTGAGGGGTAACGTAAACTTCAACAGCCTTCAAGAACGAAAATTGACATGCGCCAATCTTAACTAATATCACAAGCTAAAATAGTCTTTATGCCTCAAAGCTAAAGTACAATTTTCCGCGAGCTGTTTGCGCGTGCGCTGTTAAATTGATTTCTAATGTCAGCCCTTGACAGATGCGAAAAACGTGCTGGGAAGAAACAGTGATGTTATTTTGTTTTATAAAGATAAATAAGTGAGAAAATAGTGATGCTCCAGACATGAAAGTAGAGGGTAAGATATTGTTCGTATTACTTCATAAATATGGTGTAAAATGGCTGCTTGAGCTTGTATAACGTCGTTTGATTCCATAATGATTCTTATGATAAATTAGCCGGAAGATATGCCGAAATTATTTCAATATTTTTGGTAATATAAAGCGGTTTGCACAGTTCCATTATCTGTTTTTAATATGTGAATGTCTGCCGAAGGTTTTGTTTTTCTTAACCATTTGGATGAAGTGGAACTGTAGCCCAACCAACAATAATCAATTAAATAATAATCGAAGTATCTATGGTAACTATTGGCAACACTAATATAAAATACTTTCGAGTTGCAATGTAAAATTGGAACAGTAAATGAGAACAAGAAGAACAATAATTCATGGTCTACCTTGTAATTTTTATATTCTATAGAAAAAAAAACCAATTAAGTACTCTTAAAATGACTCATACTTGCTTAGAAATCTAACTACAGTATCTTGATTTAAAACAACAAAAATTACTACGACTTATTTGAACATTGTGCGTTTTATCATTACTATTTCATATCACAACCTTCATTTGTCTTTCTATGTCGAGTTTCCTATCACCAACAGCCACTACTACTGCGTAAAGCTCTTAAAGGTATTAGAGTATAAAACCAAAATGTAACCAAAGCTTTGAATAAAGGAATCTGTGACCCGCTGATGGATCCATTGTAATCGCATGGGATTAGGGTGTTATCACGCGATAATATGACAGGACGGACTACAACCAACCCCTGCTTCGTTCATACGCGTGACATACTGGCTCTTTGAATTGACAAGCTTTAGTTTGTAGAGCACTGTTGGTAGTTTTTGTGGTATAATTTTTAGGACGCGTCAAGATATTTTTTTGGACAATTTTTATTGGTAATTGAGCTTTTTTAATTTTATTGGCCTGTTTCTTTCCTTTTTTACATAAGAAGATGATGTATGAAATATTTCTCGTGATTCTTGTGCATATGTCGGTAGAAAACATGAGTCTGTTACAAATTTTGCGATTGAAAGTTAAGCAACTATACGATATACACATACATTTTCAACTTTTTATGTGTCAGAGGTACAGTGTGCAAGAATACTACCAATCAATTATTTAGTTCCATTGCACAATAACTTTTAACGTTGTCCATTCTTCTCATCTGTATGTCTACACACTCGGGCACTCCGCTTGCTCCGGACACCCTGGCATATGGACCGCGCACTTGTCGCACAGCGCATAATTTGTCCTCCATTACGACCCTATACTGCCCTATAATAAACCAGGCTCCGATTAAACACCAGTCTCGTCTTTCGCTCATACCAACTGTTCTATTTTCCGTACAAAATCGAGGGGACAAATAAATTATTCATTCGATACATTGAAAGTCCTTTGTAATAGATTTTTTATCTAAAGGGTGAGGGCACCTGACTCTTTTTGTTTTAGAAAAATAATCTGGTTTTTATTTGGATGTGTATTTTATTTGTTTCATGCTCAAGGTACGAGTGGAAATAAAATGTATATCTATAAAATTAAATAAATCTGTATATAGCAGATTGAAGTTTCAACGTAATTTACTTTGATAAGTAGAATATACATTCTTGTCTGATAATGTTTTAGTTATTACTCTGTACTAGTTCTAAAAAATACCTTTAAACATTTTTTTTTACCAAGTTTCAAGTTTGGTTTGACCAGTCTATTAAACTCTTATAATCACATGTAATTATTTATTTGGAACGCATAGATATTTTGACGCTTTTTAACCAAATATTATACAATAAAATTGTACAATGTCAAACATACCAAGCCAATTGACCCACCTCTTTAACATAAGCCATTCATATTTAAATCTAAAAAAACAAAATAAATCGGCTAATTTTAAGCTACTCAAAATATTCAATTCGTGATTTGAGTGAGCGATGACAAATGTAATGGGCAGGCCCTTGTGAAATGAGGTGTGAATATTGTGTCCCTGCGGGGTACAGCGGGGTACAGTGGGGCACACTGGACCGCATGGGGTACCAGCTGCGAAATACCCTTTTATGTAGCAAGTACAATGCAGCACAAATTATAGACAGGTATTAAGTACTGTTGGTCTCATGATTGTTATTTGACAATTGTTGTCATGTATTTATTGGCGGCGCGTGCAGTTTGATTTTCAAAAATACGGAAACTTTAGCTACATTTTATTTAATCGACCGTAAGGTCATTTTTAGTTTCATTGAGAACTTAAGTGGATTATTCGAGACTTAATACAGTATCTTCTTTATAGTTAACACATTGAAACTGTAATAGACATTTTAATTACAGGATTTATTACAATCGTTTTTTGAAGATTTCGTTTAAAGAAGTAAGTCTTCTATAACACTAGATCTCTATAGGTCTACTATAAAGATGAAGTGGCTAAACTTCATAGAAGTTATATTGGATTAATAAAAATGTATTTGTTTCAGCATGTCTAGTCGTACTACTGAACGCGATGACGTTCGGTCTCCGTCGCGGGCCGCATCACCCGCACGGGCAGACCCCGGTTGAACACCAACATCATCACTACAAGCCCAGAGGCTCGGAGTCACTCACTGGAGACGCACAACTTTTACATGACACTAAGTAAGGACACTATCTTCGTATAATTATTGTTCTGTTTCAAATATCTCAAATTCATATGAACTTTATCTAGAGCTTTAACACTTCTGCCTGCTTTAGAGTAGGTGTAATAAATCAGCACAGTAGAATATTACGGTAAATTTAATTAAAGATGATATAGGCAGTCAAGATAAATTGTCGTTGACAAAACCTGCCACCTCACTGGCCCGAATCAGTTACTATCATTGTTATTTTGCTTTGGGTTAAGAAGTAGAGATATGAATTTCTTTTGTTTTCAGACATTTAGAAGAAGACACAGAAGGTTTAACAGCCGAAGCGTTGTCAAAGATGACGCCTGAAGAATTAGAGTTCCATTATTTCTCTGCTCACGACTTTGACAAAAACTCCATGTTGGATGGCCTAGAGTTGTTGAAGGTAATAAAGTCAAATACTACTTTTCTTTGCAGTAGCGATGAAGTGGATTGCACAACTGAGGAATATTTATTGTTAAATGTTTCGATTTCTAGGCAGTTTATCATACAATAGAACATGAAGCACCTGATCCGGATGCTGATTCATCGATAGAACCAGAGGCAAATGATCTTGACGCATATATTGGTAAGTAGATTTTTATTTCTCAACATTTTACCCAATACAATTAGGTATAAAAGAGAAATACACTAAAGGCCTGTTTCATAGTTTGTGTATATGCGTCTGATAGCGAGTCTGATCGATAAAACAACAGAAAATGGTAAATAAAAATGTTAAAACTACCTAATAAGTCAACTGATTTCACCACTTCGGAATAGGTATTAAGTAGGTAGGCTAAAATTAACAAATTACAACAAATAATGAATTCGCTCTATTTTTGTATGCGAACCCTTTAAGATATTATTGATATTGTTTTTCTTTTCCAGCATTGGTAGATAGAACTCTAGAATCCGACGACAAAGATGGCGACGGATATGTGTCATACGCTGAATACCGAGCAGCGAGGGCCAATAACCCTTCAGAACGTACTCCCAGAGTCCTTGCAGCTGATACACCTTAAGACAGTGAAGACAATACTGGCGCTGGTTTTATTGCATTGCAGATTAAACTAGCGTATTTCACAATATTTTTTCATCTCTTTTTAATAGGGGCTAGAGTTTGCTACACAAGTCATATTCGGCATTAATCGGCCTACCCGGCCTATGTGTAGGTGAACCCGATCGACACTAGCCTAAAAAGTGAGTTAGTCGGTTTTGTTGCTCGATAAATTATTGCTGAACTGAAAAACGTACCTAACCGAAAATGTGTGAAGCAAGCCTTATATGAAAAGGACATCACAGTCCCACAATTTATTGGCTCGTTTTTATACCGTTGTCTTCTGGTACTATGTTGAATTTTTCTATTTCTGTTGGCTTTTGAGCATTATCTTAACTATTTTATTTAAATGATTGCAAGAGAATCAGCGCTATATCATGTAAAGTGATTTCAGTGACAGTAAAAATGCTGTTATAAATAGTTAGAAAATCGAAATATTTGTGAATAGAGTGTTGTATTTGGAGTGATGTGTGATCTAGACTGAGTAAAGAGCGTTTACACACTGAATAAAAAGTTTAGGCGAGTAATTTTTTTGTTTTTGAAATGTTGTGTTCTGTGACGTCACAGGTGCCATATAAGACTAGTCACGGATGGGTGTAATTGTATGGCATAAATTGTATGACGCACAGTAATGCTAAAGAGTACTTATTGTAGTAATCTACTTATACTCGTGTCATAAGATCCTCCTTTTTCGAAGTTCAGTGAGTAAACGTTCTAAGAATGTACAAAGGGACTAACGTTTTTTATATCATCGAAATTATCTTCTAGCTTTAAGTGAAATCGAATAAAAATAAAAATATCTGTTAATAATAAAGTACATTTTTCAGAATTATGCTTTATTTCGACTCAAAATTATTTATTACTACGACTACATCTTACGCATCTAAAGATATACTTAAGACTATAAAAAACTCAAATTCCATCGAGTGCCTTCTATTCATACATACACACATAGTAAGTTTGTAAATAGATAATACCAGCTACCTTAATTCCAAATAAGCATATCATGCTCTCCTTTTTTAGACGAATCATTAAAAAAAGAGGGCACAAAGTTCATGTTTATAGTTCCTCTTAAAATCTTTTTAAATTAAATAGATATTTCATAGTAATGACAGGCCGATAATAAAAGTCAAATTTCCTGAAATATTCTTGTTAAGTAAACGGCTTATCGTTATATTTCCTCAGTACATTTTATTCTCCGCATTTGTATCGTGTCTCGCAGTTCATTCCCCGTTCTCCCCATTCGGAAGCTTGCTTGATGCCTGTCGATATTTCCGCGTAAGGTTCCAAGTCTATACTATTCCTGTAAAAACCAAAACAATATCATTCTCTAATCAATTTAAGATGTTAAAGTGAAACACGAAAGTCACAAAGTTATGAAACATTGCAAAGTTTAATTATGCACAAAGTTAATTAGATTAAGATCACCTAATTAAGTGATTGGCTAGCAAATAACTATGTTCACGCAAGCAAAGATGAACGAAAAAAGTATGTAATAAAACATGTCTTAAGTATAAGTCACACTATTGATCTCTGAAGACATTTAAAAAAACCTTTGACTTTTCATAATGCGTGATCAACATACCCTTGGAACATCTTAACGCCTTGGAGCAGTAATTCCGATCCTGAAGAATATAGACCAGCTTGCTGAGGCCTCTGACACGATAGTAGATACAGGCAGCCGTAGTCCTTCTTCTGCTGGCCGGCTAAGTAGCTCAGGTAAAGCAAGATCTCGTCTTCAGTGATGTAGGTTGCGTTCTTGTTGTCTGCACGAGTTTAAAATGTTAGTTATTTATTGAAATGTAGTAGATATGTAACTAATTTCCTAGAGCTAAAAAATGTCTTATACCCAATTCATTGAAAATCTGATTTGAAATGTATCTTATGATACTGATAATTTTACATCATCTCATTAGAAACTGAATAAGTTATCTAACTGTGTACTAGTGTGTACCAAAGTCTAGTTATTGGAAAAGAGTTTAAATTGTTTTTTTCACAATAAAAATACGATAATTAACTACATTGTTAATGTAAACATTACAAACTAAATCAGACAGCCGACGTAACTGTCAACAAATTAAAAAAAACAAAACACGACAGCTTTCCGTTGCCATGTACGGATTTAAAAAAATATAAACTTTGTGAACAGGATCCATTAGTTTGATACAATTTGCTGGTCATTTAGCGATCGTAGGTGGACGACTGTTGGTCCTGATAATCCCTTCACAATGGGATTAAGTAGCCGGACACGAGAAACGCATCAGTCCTGCGGATTGGATTATGGAATGGTCAGTGTGTTTGGCACGTGCCCTTGAAGGAAGGGATGGCAGATGGACGGCCATTTCCTCATCATTATGTATTGTCCTGTCTGTTTATATTGTTAGTAATGACTGCTAATAGAGAAAGGGGTTAAGTAACAACCATGTAACAACTTATATCGCACAGCTTTATCATGCTTTGTTATGGTGTTTAGATGGCAAATATGTAGCGTGTGTAGGAGAAGACGAAAGAATCGACAGGTCAAAAAAAGGTTTCATTGAAATACTAAGATAATTAATAATAAATAATGATCAGATTAAATTAAAAAGAGATCAGCTGATTATCTACAGAAGTTACCATCGTATATGCCTTGTTTTTAGTAAAAAATAAGTTCATATTATAATCTTACCATCGAGACTTCTTCCGTAGTAATGCCCTCCTTTCCACGCACCGGCGCCGAAGAACCCAGCTGCCAGGATTAAAGCTTTCAGCACAATCAGTATCACCAGGTTTGTTAAGTTTAAGCTTAGTACCTGCAATAATGGAAGTGTATCTAATAATTAGGTATTTGGGGCTATTGTTGTCTATTTGCCGGTTAGTTGAGAATGAGAAGAGATATCAGTTAATTGATTAACGACTATGAAGTAAGTTTTCAAATATAAGCTCATAAGGTCCTTAAATGTCCTTGAGTCCTTCACGGATTGTTATTGCATTTTAACTACCTAGATAACAATTCACAGAAACAAATCGTCTGAATAACAGTTTCTTTGAAAAAAAACGATAACATTTAAAGGACCCTTGTGACTCATATCTAAGGAACTTTGTCAAAAAGCATTACTCATGCAACAAACGCGTGCAACTTTATATCTAGGTGCAATATGTACGAACCTGAGAAACGCAGTCAAAACCAACCTGACTGCTGCCCGTGGACCTCGCGATGAAGTCTCTTGCTATGCTGGTCACCACCTGACCTCCTGTACCGCTTAAGAAACTTCCCGCCGCGTCCAGGAACGAAGACCTCCCGTACTGAGCCGTATCATTCCCGTTATCAAACCTTGCTATTGATTCTTGGTCATCTTTGAAATTGGTCGGCGGTTTCTCTCGAGGAAGCAGCGCGTTTGTATCATAACTTTTCTTAGGGTACATCTTCTTCGCATACTGAGGCGAGGAGTACGCACCGGAGTGTTCGGCGGAAACGATGAAGGCACTAGATAACAGTAACAAGTAAATTGCAACCATTTTGTCCGGTGGTTGAAGTGCAACTGCGGGTTGGAACAGGTAGTGTCCACAATGGCTGCCTCTAGTTTGTGGTGGTTTGTCAGTGTTCCGTTGTTTTATCTCTTCCCGGCTTCTTTTGTTTGCACGCACGATGACATCTCGTAATGGGTCTATTGTTGTTGCCTTTTAGTGGCGAAATGACGAATTCGAATAAATCAAATGAATGGGTAAATGTGTGCACTTACATAAGTGTGTTATAATAATGTCTTTGTTATAATATTAGGA
The DNA here is from genome assembly GCF_050436995.1 of Anticarsia gemmatalis. Taxonomy (NCBI): domain Eukaryota; kingdom Metazoa; phylum Arthropoda; class Insecta; order Lepidoptera; family Erebidae; genus Anticarsia; species Anticarsia gemmatalis. The sequence continues at coordinate 4,876,477 of NC_134756.1, read as the reverse complement.
GTATTTTAACGTACTTACCTACATTATTAACATACATAGTTGCTGCATGTTTGATAACAATATGGTACACCTTTAAACACGTCTTTTGTCTTGCAGAAACCTAAACACTAAAAATAAATAGAGACTAAAAAGACGAGTTAAAATAAACAAGACGTTTAATTCTTACACAACTCAATTACCACATAACCAAACAAAAGTGTCAAAAATAGTAATGGCATTAGTTGCATTCATAGAAACCAAGAGTATTCTGTGTTGTATGTAGGTGATGACGTTAAACGTAGTGGAACACCTTTGTTTACGTGTTTTAGTTCCGTAACACAGACATTTGGGACGCTGCTGTAATTGTGACATAACATAAGACATACAAGACATCACGATGTTGATATTGACATGTATCTGAACACATATTGTTCCTCGTCATGCACTGATTTGTTGTAGTATTTATTTCATTGAGCGTGCAAAACTTTTTAATTGGTAGTGAAGCGTGTCGATTGTCTTTTTTAAGGTTAAAGATTAAGCTAACACTAATTTATGAGAATTAAATATAATAAATATTCTATTTTTGGTGCGTAGTACTCTTATGGCAAGATGTAAGGGTGTGAGCGAAGCGAGGGTAGTTTTTAAACATCGTATCATGTGGCGTTCTTTGGCCTCTGTTTACACCTGTGAGTTAAAGGCGTGATTTAATGCGTATTTTAGACACTTTTAGGACATTACCGGGCACTATTATGTAAGTTCATAATTTAACTTTCAAGATTTCTTGAAATCTAAGCTTATATCATTAATAGGTAGAGTCATTTAAGCAAGTGGCTACATTCTTTTCCTGGAAGTAAGTACCTACCTAGTATTATTTTTCAATTGCTTTCCTTATTTCAAACTAAGTTACGAGAAACGATGAGTTATGTTAATACAATAAATGATTGCAACAGTTTAGTAGCGGGAAAGTGAATCTGTATGAGAAAGTCAAATTGACTATGATAGCCGTTTACAATGAAAGAGTAAGTAAAATGCACTGAACAATGACGTATACACTTATCTGTAAATGCTTGATTGTTATGCCTTCTGTAACTTCAAACAGTAAATCGACGTCATACTAATGGCAGTAGCACTGCGATTCAGTGGTTCCACGTTTCAAACTCTACAAATATATAAAATATTTTTTTAGGGTCAATAGAAACAGTACCTAATTTGCGTATATTTTGTAGAGCATTAAGCTAAAAAGAATATTTTTCTCCTCTAGATTTGTATTCTACGTTTAAGGAAAACTTACTTACTTACTCCGTTGGCTCAACGACCCAAAATGTGTCTTGGCCTCCGACACGAGAGAACGCCACTTTGCCCGATCTTTGGCCACTTCTTGCCAATCACCGGCTTGAAGCTCCCTCAGATCCGCCTGTTTAAGGAAAAAAATACATTAAATTATTGATCAGCTTAATCTTATACACGCAATATATCCCTTTACATAGATCTATCATTTTAGTAGGAGTCTGACTAAACTATCTTGTTTTAAAGTCGTGCTGACCTCTAGTGGTGATTTTAAAAACCATTAACTATCACACAATATTATCTTACGTACCATAGACATTTAGTAGTTCGAACAAGATATCGCAGATGGCGCTAATTCGACCCTGATGGTACTGGTAAAAGTTTTATGAACCATCAAGAGATGGCGGTAAAAGCAATGTATTTTTTATATTCGTTTTTTTTTGGAAAACACAAAAAGAATTAAAAGGTTTTTTAATAGTGGTACTAACCATTGACTTCCAAAATCGAATTACTTATTTCATCTATGTATCTACAGAGCATAACTCGATAGACTTCAAAATATTTCGAGTCATTAACGATTTTGTTAATTTTACTAGAACCTTCAATTCACTCACAAGTGTTTCAGAAATTTTTTGACAGGGTTATTGACCGTAGCGGATATATATTCGAATTTGCCGGATCAATGCGCTTACCTGTCCGAAGACTGTTTTTCAAGACCAACATTAGTAGCTTAACTTACCTATTTTACGGATATAAACAGAAAAATATACATATGGGTGGCTACCCTTCGTTAATAAAGTGAGCTATAATTTGCTGAAATCCTTTGTGTAGCGGACCGACTTAATACTTGGTACTTTCCTCATTACATTAATAGCCTGTAAATGTAGGTAGGTACTATACCAAACTCATATTTGGCTTTTGCATCAGTCATGTGAAAACAGAAAACGTTAAACTTAATATCTAAACAGAATTCCTAACCATACATTCAGTAAGTACAAAAAATCGAAATCCTTTACATTATATTTCCTACAGTACTGTCTAAGTACGTAATGCATTAGCGGCCGATGGTCGATTAAAGTAAGAGTAGTGTAAGAGAGAGCGTCGATAAGCATTCGAAGTTCATCGGTCGTGTTCACGGTCACTGCAGTTGTCATAATGCGTTTAATATTATATTAAAGTGCTGTGCAAGGGTTGACTAGTGAAAACTTTGAAGGTTAAGGTCATTTAGCCGCGGTTTTAACACTTATGAATAGGAGTGAGATTGCCTTTCTTGTTCTGCTACATGAAGTTATAAGTAATGCATGAAGACGACTGTAAAAATGTTGCCCAATTAGCTATCTAGTACCAAGCCAAATGTATAAGACATTCTTTAGGTGAAGGAGCACTTAAAGATAGTTGAAAAACTAAAGATAGGTCATTAGGTAAGTGTTAAAAAAGATGATCCGTGCCATTTTAATTGCACTTAACTAGGCCTGTTAATATGAATGAATGACAGAAGTAACCAACTGATATGAGTTGAGACAAATTAGATACTTACTTAACTATTTATGGGCATTATTAATGAACAACTAGATTGACCTATAGACACAAAGGTCAATAATAATCATAGACTTACAAATAATAAATAAACCCTTACCTCACAAGTGCAAAAATAAACAAGGAAAACCCAGAAAATGTCAAACAAATCCCAAAAAATATACCCAAGTGACCTTTAGCCGAGGTTAGTTTGAAAAGTTCAAAAATATCGGGCAGCCCTAAGCTACCGGCGCTGCGGTGTGTCTGCGGTGGCCGTGAGAGCGCTCGGTGAAAAGTACCGGAAAGTGAAACCAGGTACCGAGCCTTGACCGTCACGCAGTCGTTTCAACTCAAATTCTAAGTCATAAGATTGTTATCTAATGCGAAGTAAAAGTGTCATCACTGTTTTGAATCAACTTTATGACATTGCGCGAATTATGCACGGGTCACTGCGATTGTGAAATGTAATTTAGTTTTCTTTTTTACGATGCAACAGTTTGTTATAGGCTGTTTCCAGCTCCATTTTCTTGTTCTTTTAAGATTACCAATGTAACGAAAGTGAATAATTCCTGGTAGTTCTTATTCAAACCTTGGCTATAGTGGCCGTCACTGGCCGTCTTCTTCTTATCGTATGATCAGTGGTCAACCTAGTGCCAAAGTTGTTCAAGCTGCTCGAAGGTCTTTGACGTGGCTTAACGACTATTATTTTAATGACAACAACCAGGATCGACATTTTACGTTTTTACGTGTCCTCCGAAGTACGAAGACAAGTTCAAATACCACTTTGCGGTCACCCATCTACGGAATGACCGCGCTAAGATTTGCTTAACCCACAGATCGGTGAGCGCAAATGGCGGTGACACTGGGTTAAGCTCTACCTCTGAGATTTTTTTCTACCAAGACTCTAGGTTCTACATAAGAAATAGTTTTACTTAAAATTAAGTTGAATTTAAACTATAGTATACGAATCTATTACTTTGATAATTTTGCTTAGACTTACAAACAAGATTTAAGTATCTTTGATGTTGAAAATATTGTAAGTAAGTAGCTTAAGTTTGTGATTCTAGCTACCGTTATCGTTAAATGAAAATCGTGTAAAACTCGTTGAAAAGCTTTCACAAGTTGTGTGTAAAATATTATTAATCTTATCTAAAATATGGTATACCAATTAAATAAATTAATTTACAAGAAGCAGATAGAAGGTTGAAAACTTTGAAACACTCTTCAAGTTTGTTTACTTAACATTTTAGATCAATAGATGTTTTATCTATTATACAGCTGTCGTAGTTTTAACTTCAAAGATATTACATCTATATTCTATAAGACAGATAATAAATTATTCATATAGTCTGACAACTTAGTAAGAAGCTTGGTGTTAACAATTTAACTAAACCAAAATATACTATAATGATAATAAATTTAACCGAACAATGTCCCACTGCTGGGCAAGGGTCTCCTCCCGGAGTGAGGGAGAGGTTAGGTCCCGAGTCCACTACGCTGGCCAAGTGCGGTTTGTACACTTTGCATACCTTCTAAAACTGTTCTCAGGCATGCTTTCAGGTTGCATTACGATGATTCCCTTCACCGTTGGAACACATGATAATTCTTTCAAATGCAAATCAACTGCACAAGTTCGTGGGTTACTGTGGTTCTAAATTCTGTATTTTGTGTACCTTTGCCAGCTGCGGTCCTTGCTAAGACTCTCTCTAAGACTAAGTTGTTGGACTATACGCAGTTTTGACAGTTTATCGCTATCATAAAATTATTTTAGTATTTAAAGTGTTACTAGAAATACAAATTAGAGTATGATTTCAATATTTTATTTTGAAATTATGTGAAATACTGGAATTCGCGCATTTCATTCATTTGATTTATCATTTTTATCGTTTCTCGAAATCGAACTAATGATTGTATGCTTCAATAAATATTATTTCATATTTTGTTAGTAAGCACTATGTTATTATATACTAAGTTATGTCCACGAACTCGTCTGCGTGAAAAAAAAACTTGATGAAAAAGATATAAGCTATCTCTGTACCATATATTATGTATCAAAACACTATTATAGTTTTGACGTGATTGAGTAACATACATCCATAGGCCACCCAAAAATCCAAACTTTCGCATTTAGGTAGGTTAAAGTTCTTAGAAGTATAGATTTACATTATATTTTGTTGCTATGTACTAAAATCTTTCTTTCATTATGTTGTAACAGTGAAAAACAAACAAGACCTCATCTTACTATTCAAATAAAACATCCTACAGTTTCATAACACTACAATCACATCCTGAGATATGTTCTCACAATTTATATTTCGGTGGAAAGTGTTATTGTCTCTTACATTTGTAACAATTACGCTTTCGAGGCGTATCAGCCGTGATGCAATTGTATTCGGCCAGTGTAACGACCACTACGTAATAACCGTTAGCTTTTAGGCTGAGAACACAACCGCTTACGGCTTACCGCACAGCTTACAATGAAGCCGGAAGCGTGAGCGAACAATTGACAGAAAGTTTATTGTGATAGTGTAGTTGGTGATAGTTATGATCAAAATAAAAGATATATTATATTTATTTCAGATAAAATAGGGTAAGTCTTATCCGCTAAATTTAGGCCCAGTCTATGTTGCCTAGGGTAGGCATATGGGATTTGATCACGGGGTAAAGGCCAGTGTTTTATTTTTGTTTAAATGTTTTAGTTAACAGTTTGAATCGATGTTAATACAATTATTCATATCTACGAGAAAAAATATATAATATTAATTTACCTTCTTACTTTTTCATAACTATATTGCACCGCCATTGCATGGAAAATTTACCGGAAAGCGTAAACTCAACGTCTGTAATCATGAAAATATGAAAATTTAAAATACAGCAGTGGACTACCAATAACACAATTAACGCTTAATAAATACTTCGGAATAATGAATTTCATTGGAATTCGAATTCCTGAAAATTTTGCACCTTCCACACGTTCATTTACTGAAGGACAATAAATACTATTTGCATTGAATTATTTCGTGTATTGTCATTTAAAATATTTTGACCACAGAATTTTACAAAAGCATTTACGAAGTCAAGTTCCAGTAATTAAATTATAGTCTTTAAACACAAATTATTCACAGGAAAGTTTGAAAGAATTCTTAAATCAATGTCAAAAACAAATACCAATATGAAAAGTAAAAGATTATGACTGAATAAGAAATTATACAAGTTATCCTGCGTAAGTTTGTATAGCATAACATCATTACAGAAAATCTACAATGAATGGCCGAAGCTTCCGGTCGCTATTGTGTCCTATGCTCAAGATTCGCAAAGAAAGCGAGTGCGCGGGCGCCACAACAATAGCACAAAACATAAACAATTCACTGCAGTAACCGCTTTCTTTCTTTTATTTACCACAATAACTATTACGTGCACTGACAGATACGAATACACAATATTCAAATGCATTTGTTTTTATTTAGAGTCAATTTGAATACTGAGGCTGGTACTTAGAAGTATGCTTTTTGCTCAATCTAGAAAAAAAAAAATGGTTTCTAGGATTGATATTTCGTTTGTCAATTTAAAACGTAGATGTAAGATATTGTAGTGCCCACAACACTCAAAATTGTAACCGTAATATGATCTTTTAAATAATAAAGTATTCGTACCCAGATACTCAGACTTATTAAGTTTTTCGGAGGTTGTTTTTTTACTTAAGATACTGAAAGAGTCTCGACTTATAATATTTTTTAGATACTTATCCATTTCGATGCAGTGTGTTGCGTACAAGGTGTGGGGTTCTGTAGTCTTCAAACTAGACAAACAAAACGAAAAACCCTGCTAAATGTGATCAACAAAGATTGGTGTTCAAGCCTACGATTTTCGAGCCTTAATTAACAAGCACTCGTGACTCTCGTATATGTCCTGTAAAAAGGGGTAAACGCCCCTTCCCAATCCATTTATTATCAACCAACCAGTCTTTGATGACTTTACCAGACATTTTGAAAGCATTAAAGTTTTTAAACTATTGCGGCACATAGTATCAAAATGATAATTTTAAAGGTCCGAAACGTCGGGTATTTAATTTGTTACCCTACGTTCCGGCTGACTTACACCACCTTAGTCGCGGGAGAGCATTACTGAGAATTACTATACATTCCTATGTGTATGAGGGTTTTTCATTCGACTAAGGAACTCCAACAAACTTGGTACTATGTACCAGCTCGGATGGTGGCAAGTTATCTTCGGTCACGGTCACGCACCCGACACTTCTGCCAGTCTCATTTAACGCCAGCCACTCCTTTATGCTTTCTACAACTGCAAACGACGACAATATGATTTCTAAATCATTTGTTTAGCTCATTACTGAGATTAATTGATTAGGAATGTTTTAATCACTGCCTCTGTGTTACTGATCACGAAGTCTAAGTTTCATTCCCTTTTCTAATTTATATTAGAATGTTTAAGTAATAGTAGTCCGAAGTTTGGTAACGTGCCCGGTCATGGCAATGGACTCAGTCAGATTGTTAATTTCATGTAATAGGTACATGGAATTAACAATATCAATGGCGAAAGGTGGTCTTTTCTTTGTATCTTTCATTCATACATCTCTGACCTCATCTTCGAGACTAACAGGCGTGATATTATAAATGTATATCCCTAATTATTTTTTAAATACTTGATACAAGTGGTTATTTTTACTGCATTTTTCCTCCTTTGGCTTTATCTTCATCTACTTTCAAAATCAGTGTTACTGTTCTAATTCGATAACTAGTTTCAAGACGTTATAAAGATGCGTGTATCGGCATAAATCTAAACTTAATATTGGATCTCATTATTTTTAATATCTTCGCTAATTAAGCTTGTGCCTAAATAAAATGAATAATTATTCATAAATATTTAATTAGATTTAAACTCATAAAGCTGGTTTTGCTTAATTATTTTTTGCGGTTCTTGATATCTCGGTCAATTTCTAGTTCACCCGATCTAGGACATAAATATATGTTACTCTTGCATTTAAATTACTTGAACATTCACTGAAACTATCCAGTTTATTGAACTACAGTATCCCTTATAAATAGAACTACATAGTAAAATTGATTTTCAAGGAGAATTGACGTCGGCCGGTTGTAAAAAACCAGCCACACTTAGCACATCACAGCATACAAGTAAAATAGCTGTACTGACGTGGAATGAGGTGAAGACTATGATGATATAGACCAATAATGAACACAGCTAGAAGTTATATTTGTAAGTAGGTATACAAACATTCCGAAGTAAATGACTGGAGCTATTCTTAGTAAAATCTCCGTACGAGGCTCAATTATTGTACAATGACCCACTACGGGTAATTAAGTTTTTTGCTCGCGTGTGATCAATGTAATATGACAATATACGAAGAAATTTCTAATAACCATACGATTACGTTGTTTTACTAGCAGTTCCTTTCTCCAACATGAAGTTTTCTTATGTAACGATCAAAATAACGCCGGCTATTTGTTGACTCTGTTTGCTAAAGTGACCACCATTTTGAATGATGATGACGAATGATGATTAGCGAAACTTCTTTTATTAGTCTGTGACCGAAAGCCGGCTTTAACACTATTACTTTAATGTGTTGTTGCTCTAATGTTGGGCAATAATCGTCTTGACTGGGGAGCTTTAGTATTTGACAAATTGTTAGAAATTATTTGGGTTACTTTTAAATTTCATTTAGATGGTTTGATTTATGAGAATTGGGTAGTGACTATCCTAGATTTGAGAATAATTACGCATCTCATTTTTATTTATAAATCATTATTGTAAGTATGATAAAGCAATGGATACTCTTGTACACTCACTTTCCGTAAAGTTGTAGTGTAAGTGAATTATTCGATGAGAGATCGGTTTGCGCGTTACCTGGCAAATACGCATCAACACAAATCTCACTTTACCCGTAACATTAAAAATGAAATGCTTCAATTCGAACCGGATGTCCTCGATTCGTTCTAGATTACATTTTAAACGTCAATAAATACCGGAGAAAATGTTCTATTGACGATATTTCATATCCACGTGTAAGGAGTCCGGAGTCCGGTAAAAGTGCAGTGTACAATTAGAGCGAAGTTGATCCGTCTGCAGATAGGGATAATAAGTGGCTTCGCTATTATGGAGAGAGCAAACACGACGTGGGGGAAATAGACTACGAGAGAGTAGATTTAGGTCAACATACGTTTAAGAAAGTTTGCCTTGTAAGATTATGTCAGACTTACACTGAATTAGGCAACTTCGATGATAGAAAGGGTGTGCTGGGTTTATTTTTCGGTAGATTGAAGTTTGTATTGTTCCGCTTGAATTTTAAGTCTATTTGGCATTGTTGACATTGAAAGAGGTTTCCTAAAAGTGAGTACTGATGGAAATTAACAACCTCACAAAGATTTTTTTTTTAAGTTCGTTGTCCTAATAAATTGGAAATTATTTTTGGCGTCGCAAGTAAATATGGTCTTTTAACAACGCGGCACATAAATACTCGCAAATGCATTGCTTTTCTCCTAGATCGTTCATCGAGATTTATTATACATTATTGTATTCATTTCTTTTGTAGTCATTGTACCTTTAGATAAAATCATAATTTCACTGAGTCGTGTGTGAACTGCAAAACTTTCCCATTTGGTACCTATGGAGAAAATATCCCATAAAATGAAAAACGGTTTCACCCGAGCGCGGGTCACGGAGCCGAGAGTCGCGATAGTCAATTAAGATTGTCGTCGGCAAACGACAATCGCCACATAATTATCTCGCTCATTCGTCGTGACCGTACTGAATCAGCATTGCATTAGAGCGCAGGGAGGGTTAGTGTGCATCCACTATCAAAACTATATCAGTGGGCTGCGGCGACCGCCAGCGCTCAGTACCCGCGCGCATTGCCCGCGCGCCGACACGCGAACAAACGAAAGTGAAAATAAACACGATGAAAATAACAGTGCGACTATTTGTTTTTTACGTTTTTGCCCTTGCGCTTACCAACTGCGATGACCCGACACAGATAGAGAAATATGACAAGAAAATGAAAACATACCAGCTCGATGTACCCGGAAAAGACCCAATCACGATCATAGAAAAAGCTCCTGATGATGTAAAACCTGGTCAAGATAAATGGGAGGAGATCGCTTTTGAACATAACAAAAATAAGGACGACGTGGAAATGAAGAATCTTATGACTCATATTGTGCACGACTTGGACGGAAATCGACCCAGGTGTTATGGGCCTTCTTGTCAGGATGGTTACAATAACGAGGAAGATGAAGCATTCGACGATTATGTATTGACAGCCGATAAACTCAAGGATTACGGAGATTTCCCACAGGACCGATTACAAGCTATTTCCGCCCTCGCTGCCAAACTGAAGAAGGATAAAATAAAAGCTGATCGTTATACCTCGATGAATAGTGATATAATCAATAACGAAGATCAAAGTGGTAAAGTTTATACTACATGGAATCGGTTGAAAGTTAAACAACACAAACATCCCTATGATGATAAAGACGGTTGGGTGACTTTGGAGCCAGTTGCGTGGTCAACAAGTAAGATATCAAAATGGAAACCAAACATTAAAAAACAAAAACCAAATCATTGGAACGACGACGACGACCGTTTCCCGACTGACGAGGACAGATTTCCTTCCAGTCAGGAATCTGGGAATAGTTACAGCTATCCTCAAAAGCGGCCTGCTGTACCTCGTCCTGGATACATTAATAACAAGTTACATGTGCCTCAGGAATACGATTCTGAGATCCCTTCAAAGCCAACCTGGAATAAACCTCAGCAAGCGACTTACCCGACTTCATGGGCTCCCGATGAAGGAAGACGTCCACATAGACCAAACTGTGATAATCATGACAACTATCCTAGTGATGATACGGTGTTCTACGGCATGTCAGATTCAGTTTTGACTGATAACCGACCTCCTAACTTCCCATACGAGTACGAAGCTCTCCACCAATCACCAAGTATGTCTCAGAAGCGTCCCTTCAGAAAACCAACTCAAGTAGTTTATGCTGGACCGCCTGATTATGACAATGATCGAGTCTCTCGTCCACCCTACGGTGATGGCCAATGGGTATTGTTATCTACAACTAAAGGATACAGGAATAAGAAGCGACAACGTTCTTTAAATCCACCGCCACCCCAAGCTGACGATCGTGCAGACTTATCAACTATGACATCACATCAAGCTGTAGCTTTGACAGTATTACCTGTAGATAAAGCGCATACAAATATGACGACATCTCACGGAGGCTTATTGGAAGTAGAAAAAAGCTTTCAAACTGTGGAGGAATCTAAACGGGACATGGATAAAAGGCACGACTTAGATGTTGCTGCAACACAGTTCAGACCTGTTAAATCAAAGAACAGGGTATTGAAGAGACGTGTTGTATCTAACGTTTCACCAGATTCTTCGACATTATTAGCAGCTGTTGGCGCCGGCATGGTGCCCGCAACCATGGCAATGGTAGTCCCCATGATGCTTGGTAAACGGCGAAGAAGAGAAATAAGTAGAACAGAAGATTCGGAAATAGACAATTTATTATATAAATATCGACGATAAAGTTTAGTTACATAAGATATTTATTAACTATTTAATAAAATATAATTTATTTTGAGTGGATTGTAAACAAGTTGTCTTCGAGTGATTGAGTTAGTACGATTGTGATGTAAACATAGTTTTGTAAAATAAGTTTTAGGTATTATTAACTTATCTCACTGTTATTTGTAAGACCGTTGTGATTCTCAAGTTGTGTTGTTTTGTATTTATTATTTATTTTATAAATAAAGGTGTCTTTGACTTACAAAATAAATGATTTTAAAATATTCCTGTAGTCTTTTTTAAACTTGTCACATACTTTGAACACATTAGAAACTTCAGAATACGATCTGATACAGATCTTAACATTTTGATAGCAGCTTTTTTGGATTGGTCCATACATTAACTGATGACTTAGATTGATAGTACGTTATTGCAATCTATGCTATCAAACTTGACATTAACATTTAACTTTCATGTCACTAACGGTAATTTTACAGTTGTACAGGATACAAAATACATTTTGGCACATAATAAAACGTAACTTGACCTTTCATTTCATGTTAATGTTCTTCTTAATGTTTGCGAGACTTTAACGGTCGCCAAAATTTTGTTGACGACTATAACTTTTTTAACATCATTATTATTGAAATTACTTTTGTGTACTTGAAGTGAGCGTGTGACGTAACATTTATGGCCAGTTTTACCACTGTCTGACAAGTTCCTATTAAATGAATAAGTCAGATAACTTATACAAGTTTTGTTTTAATTTTCAATTAATCAGAAAGATAAGCCATGAAACTGGGTGGTACCCCCGGTTTCTGAAGTACATTTAGCGGTAGTTTATCTATTCAATAGCGTTTAAACTCATATAAAAAATCGCTAAACCGGGGGTAATTTTTACTATTAGTCTTATGCATAACAAGTAACATAGTATAGAAACAGATCTTTGAACTAATCAAATTGTAACTAACTTCTTTACACAACTTATTATATTTCATAAAAGTTATATTCTCCACAATGAAAACATTTGGTCCACTTATATTAAAGTTCAAAAATAAAACAAATAAGTATCTACACATCCGCAATCACAGTATAAACATACATATATTGATCACTGAGTGCTTGTGACTTGTGTCTTAGAGAGAATATTAAATCAATATGTGTAATAAACTTCTCCCGGTCGACAGTAGATGTTTCCTGTCCGGATCGCTTCCATCAGATATTTGACGCTGAACAGACAAATTATCAGGAGCACTGGAACAAACACACAAATGTATTAGAGCTTACTTCTATATCTTTATATATATAATTCTTCTGTAAGTGTGTATGTCACTGAACTTCTCTTAAACGACTGGACCGATTTTGATGAAATTTTTTGTGTGTGTTCAAGGGGATCTGAGAATGGTTTAGATTCACAATTTTGTCCGCTGGACAATGTTTTTTTAATTAATTTTCAATTTATTAGACAGGACAACGTGTGTCGGGTCCGCTAGTAGGCTATATATATATATAATTCTTCTGTAAGTGTGTATGTCACTGAACTTCTCTTAAACGACTGGACCGATTTTGATGAAATTTTTTGTGTGTGTTCAAGGGGATCTGAGAATGGTTTAGATTCACAATTTTGTCCGCTGGACAATGTTTTTTTAATTAATTTTCAATTTATTAGACAGGACAACGTGTGTCGGGTCCGCTAGTAGAATATATAGATTGAGATTTGCGCACGTGGACATCATTTACCTATTTTTAAAGTTATGATATGTTTACCGGCCTCAGTAATAAAATTATACGAACAAAATAGTTTCGCTGTGTTTAGTGGGAACAAGATCGCTTTAGTAACATTATAGGATTTCATCTGAGTAACAGAAAAAATCGAGCATGTGTTAATAATTTTTGAATGTACTTACTTTATAACAAGCTTGGTACAATGCTAGCATAATAAAATATTGTTGAATACATATTATGCGGAATTATATTTTGAGTTTTATATTGCTTTATGCAATGAAGCAAGTAAGAGAAACTATGTAAGGTAATTAACAGTGATTATTGTAAGGCGTTTAACTATCCGATAGTTCCTTACTAAAAACATCTAGTAATTATGGGCTACGAACTACGCAAGTGTTGAACAACTTCTGAATGCTTCCCGCACTTGTGCAATATGGAAATGGACTCACTGGAGTAGAGTTTTAGAAAATGTACCTAATGAAATCAAATTACTAACTAATATCTTAAACATGTACCCAAAAATGTTCTCTAGTCTCTGCCTACCCCTATGGGAAGAACGCGTGATTTTATATATGTATGTACTATGTAGGTATGTACTACCATAAAAATCCATCTAGTTATTTTAATATTATTTCAGGCCATTAGTCGAAAACCTTCCAATTTATTTAAGCCTTCTTAAACTTGAATTCGAAACGAGCAAATTGTTCAACGATATTTCCCGTGCACAATTCCAAGATCGCCGTTTTAGAAGGACCTAGTTCGTTATGATTGTAATAAGAAATGGTAAAGCCCATTCAGTTCACGATCAAGTGGAAATTTCAATTGGTAGCGGATCGGAATGAATTTCTATCGGATTTGAAAATTGCAGCTAGAAAGACTTCTATTTCATAATCTTCATCTCGAGAAGAAAGCGTTAAAGCAAAAGAGCGAGAAATTAGATATTAAAGTGATTATGATTACACTTTTTCTGCAATCAATTACCGTCTAGATCTTGTTGAAAAATAAAAAGTTAGCTGCATTCAGATTGCAGTGTTTATGTTTGAAAAAAAACCAATCTTTGTGGTTTAGAATGTTGATAGTAACAACCTAAACTTTCAAATGGCTAAGATCTTATGATTAAAACGTATAACATAACTAACGTTCCTGCAGTCTATAATATTTTTTCGAAAATATCTAGAGTTCTGAATAGGTTTACCATCTATTACTTAAGTAGTATTTATACACTCAAATATAAAATCAAAGTTAAGCATATATTGGTACTTACAATCGGACAGTGCAATTAATCCGAGTTGTATCCAGCCAGCAGATAACGCCTCCCACACGACCAATATTATAGAGAAGAACAAATGAAAGAAGCTGTACACGAAGAACGTCGTCACTAAACAGTGGTTTGCCTGCAATAAAAAAAAAAACATCAATGCATCTGATACTCGATTTTCTCCTCCATTTCATTTATTACTGCGTACGGAAATGGCGAGCCGTTTGGATCTGCCTTTGCTAGTGCAATACAATCTCTATCCAGATGTTTGAAATCAATACACTGTTGCATAGCTTATACTCTTCTAGGATTTGTTTTGTGAAAACAAGTCCCGTTTATTGGTATAAAAGTATTTATCTACGTAATTGCCCGCTGTTTCATTAAGCTATGCCGTAACACCAATCTTCGAAAGTATCATCTAGTCTAATAGTAGAAAATTTCTAAGAAAACTAATTTGTCTTTTAATTTATTTCATTTGATTGATATATAATATGGCCTCTCTAATTCCGCAATCTGTTACATAATATATTCGTTTGGTGCGTGCATCGCTCGTATTATTGGCTGAGTACATTTCGTGCTGTGCTTCGAATCGTATCGAGTCACGTCATGGTATAAAAAAGCTAAGTGGACCTACGTCATGTACAAGTGTACTTGCTACTTCAATCGAAGTGGTATTATGTCACTGTAAAATTACGATTTCTTGTGTTCACTCAACTGTGATGTCTGTATATTGTGTTATGTTAACGATATTCTTAAAAGATTTGATTGATTTTTTGTAAAATAAATGGTAAATTTCGGTGTTTCCGGGTTAATCTTGGAAACACAGTAAGTAGGTAAAGTGGTCAGTTCACTTTCCTAGGAGTATTAGTAAGAAAACCTGTGCTAAAATGTAAAAAGCTTCGAGTACTTTTCTTAACTTCTTTATATTTTACGCTGGAAAATTCCCTTGTAAAAATTTAACCAGTTAAAACTTTTGAAATTTCAAATTATACAAGCAAACTACGGTCCCGTACAAACTCGTAACTAGTTGATATTTTCTAATCAAACTAATGGATATAAATTGCGATTGGCCAGATGTGTTAGCACTTACAATTTACCCGCAACTGTTGTACAAACTTTATAGATTCGATGATATTGTTTACGTTGTGTTACACGTTTGTGTTTTCTGTTAACTTACTAACTTTACTGAGCTTTTCGGTATTAAGGCGTCAGATTGTTTTATTACGTAGTTGAAATTTCCTCACAATGTAATTATTACGATATAAATAATGTAATTGGACAACCCACCACACACGGTTATTTGATTCCAAACTTAGCAAGTTGTACTATCGTAGCTAAATAACTAAAAAAATACCTACTTATATACTTCTAAATACATAATTAGATACAGGTTAACAACCAGGCTCAGAACAGATCATCAGACATATGTCCCTGGTAGGATTTGAACCCACCCTATGGTTATTGCGACGAGGTGAACTCGTTAACCACTGTCTAACATGCAGTTAAGTTAGTTTTATTTATTAACTTAACGAAGCTTTTCGGTATTAAGTAAGGCGTCAGATTGTTTTGTTACATAGTCGGGATACAACGGGTGAAAGTAACTGCCATTTTGGTTTCTAGAGCGACCGCCTTATTGCCGTCATTGCGGTTAGGGGTTGGTTTTAAGATTGTGTAGTATTATAAGGTTTACCTTTAAGGAAATTCTCAGAGCTGTTTTGTGCAACTTAAAAAAAAGAGGAGAATAATGTTAACAAATATTGAATGCTCTTTGTTCGAAAATAAGTGACGTTGCCTTGACCGGATGTTTACTTTATAAAGCCTTAATGACTCACTATTTTCTTATTTAATTAGAGTACTTATCAACCCTTGACATACAAACATCGAATAACATGGAGTTGTATAATATCTGGTCTTTCGGAGAGCACGTAAAGCCGTGGGTCCTGCGCCTGACATATAAGTCAGGTAAGTTTAGCCGTCTCACCTATTAGAGTAAGGGAATAGAGAGTGGACCTGTGTGTTGTGCACACATTTAGACACCATAGATATAGTCCCGCAAAGCTGGTTGGTTTCAATGAAACTGCACGTCGTAGCCGAATTTCGGCCAGGAGGATATTATTGTGCACACAGTAGAGACTTTACATAAAGACCCGCACATTTTCCTGGTTTGGATAAAACTGGCCGCTGTAGTCTAACATCGGCCAGGAGAATGTTATTAATATCTTACCTTATAAGCACCACAAGTGAACATAATTGCGAATAGAAACAGGAACATTGCTATCGTGATGTAAGTGAGGTAATATGTGAGTACTATGATCCTCTCCAGCGATTCTTTTGATGAACCGAATATGTTCTCCAAGTTTTGAAAGTTGCTGAACTTTTCAGTCTTCTGATAGTAGTCATTGGTCAGGTTTAATAATAACTCGTATAAGTGGAATGCTACAGTTGCTATCGCTATTAACTGAAACAAAAAGGATTAGTTTGATTAGAGAATTAGTTTTGATTAGGAATAATTTTCGAACTCATTTAATTAGTCTATAAAGTTTACTATTAAAATTGAAAAGTTGGAATTTAAATAATATTGACTTTAAAATTCGTTTGTAGTTTTTTTAAGTAATATAATTATAATGTGAATAAGTGAGAAAATGGATTTAAAAACTACGAAATGCAAGTGATTGCTACACTCTAGGTAATTGAAAATTGAATAAACTATCAATTTATTTAACATGGGTCCTATTATAATCGTATTAAATAAGTTAATATTTATTGTTAAAGCTTCAGGTTAATGCATAAACTAATAGTACATATTGACTTATCAACGGATTGCGGTTAAAGCGCCTGCAATAATTATTACAGCAAAGCCGCAGAACGTCTACATCTGGTAAACAATAACCGCTAAGGCGTTAGCGAAATAACCTACATCTTGTACCACTGTTATAGATAATAGCTACTATAGTCAATCGATTTTTATCTTAGTATTTGAAAACTATCAGTCTCTAATAAATGTCATGTAAGGTCCGATTGGGTATATAATGTTTTGTCAAAAAATTATATGACTATTCAACTTTTTGGTACGAAGTTTACGAAATAAAGTATATTTTGTATTTGAATTAGCCTTTTCGCTTATTTACAGTTTTAACATTAATTGAAAGTCACAAAACACTGTTCAACTAATATGTGCTTACACGATTTTTATTATTAAGACAGCAAGGGTATTAAATAAGCTTTTAATATTGCTTAATATGAATAACACATGAAGGAGTTTCCTCGTACACTATTAAAATTAATATAAGGAGGAATCTCCATAAAGGTTTACTTCTTAGTAAAATTCCCTTACGATATTACGCTTCACTTGCAAGAAAAGGTAATATGATTTCCGAAATGAAGGCACTCCGTATACATGCCTAAGTAAATAAAGCAATACTTACTATCACAATGTATCCAAATATTATATTCCCAAGCCTAAGGGGAAAACAGAATAGAAACTTTCTCGTCATCTTCGCATCTATGTTTCTGTAAAAGAAATATTACTGGTAAAAAAATGTTCTACATTACAACAAAATAAATAAAACAACATACATCCTCGTTTAATTAAATATTAATATGTATTGTATTGTCTGCCTTCTTTTGTTTCTTTATGTATATATTTTTTTGACATTTTAATCAAATTGTTAGTTTGTCTTTTGTTGTAAGTAATTTTTGTTTTCGCTTATATCTTTTGTTGTCCATAATTTTATTTTTTTATTACCCGTTAGTTGCCTTTTTTGCGTTTTATGCACAATTCTACATTTTAAACTTAAATATTTTTTCAGAAACGTAACATTAAATATTTGTTTGATACCATCTTTAAGTTTCATTATGTTCGTAGGTATAGGTTTGTTGTTTACCTTTAGTACAAAATACGATAACTCAGACGCAATCCATATAAAGTCACGCAGTAAATCCCAATTAAACACCGATCGTATCACACATAATGATCTAAGATAACAAGATTATGTTCTTCACTCAGTAGTTATAATTTTCACACTACATTTCAATGTTCGATATCCACTGCCCTTTTAACACAGCACGCACGCAAAATCCTCTATACAAAACTACCTTTGCACAGCACACAACCGAAACGTTCGCTATCAAAGCACGATGTGCTATTTCGGTTGCCTAGGTACAATAAACAGCTAATCGTTCCGATATCTGACCATTTAAATTAGGTCTATGTTGTCGTGGGCTTATAATGAGTCAGAAGGTTCATTAAAGGATGGTTGTGGAAGCATCGTCACAGTCCGTTGAACGCTGTAAAGGTTAGTATGTAGGGAGAGGGGTCCCTGCGTCGGGCCAAGGCCGGGACTGAGTTTATAAAAAGGCTGCACGACCTCACCAAGTAGCTACTAGATAAAAGGTGTGTCGGCCTTCCTCTACTTTATATGCGATAAGAATTCTAAAGGGAATTCGGACGAGTCTTTGTAAGCTGATGAACACGTGTGTTGACTTATTTCAATAGATATTGTAGGCTAATTTGCTTCCTAGTTATAAGTACAAATAGGTGGCTTATAGTACTGCCACCGATAAGTACAAAAGTTGCCCAGACCTTTGGTAAACATGAGATTCTAACTCATAAAGATCACAGGGATGTTTTTATCTAACTGACTGACATATACATTTATCAGTTAATACACAATGTGCCATCTTCGAAGTCAAGACTATAATAAAACTTTATTGTTATCTCATAACACATGCAGAGAGAAAATATTGAACTACTAATTCTGCTACCTAGAATAAGACCTTAAGTACCGAGGCACAGAACCGTTTAAATTCTCAAACACCTTACTTGTAAATATTACACATTATACCATATATGTACCATAAAACTGAGATAAATATGTGCTGAACAAACCAACAGTGAAACGTTTGCAGTGAACTCTTACACGTGTGTAAATACTACCTATTTAAAACTCAATTCACGCTTGACAGATTTGCGGGCGTTACACCTGTTGCCCATTTTCATCAAGACACTTACTTCCGTAAGTAATGTTAAATTTTCCAAGAATTTGTTCTGGCATTCGGTGAGAAATTGAACCAGAAATGTTATTAGGTACATTGTCTATTAAACTGCGCTTCGGTGCCGCTAGATGTTGATTAACTTTATATTAAACTACCCAATTTTCGAAGAAGAAATTCAATGGCAAATTTATTCTGTAATATTTTTACGAAATCGAGAATTTTTGTTCCCTATTTTGTATCAATTTTAACACTTACCCCAGTTTAATGTTTAACGCAAATATTTGCGGCTTAAGCGATATAATTTTCTTCAAGATCAATATTTTACCGATACTCAACCTTACTTTGCAGATATTATGATAAACGTTACTATCACAGAATAAACTTTCGCTTGTACGTTTTCGAATAAATTTGCAAAATATCATAAAACACAACAATCTTTACCTTCTGCTTAAACAATAAAATGATCATCCTCCTAAAGTCGACTATAGTTCAACTCGAAGCTGTATGAAGTGTCATCAAACTATACAAATTTTAATCCTTCAAACAAAGTGTCTGTACACTGTCGTCCTATTTACATCAATTCATTACGTGAGTACGCTTAATGATAAGAGTTCGTGTACTTCGCGTCATAAAGCTAATACGCGTTGTAACATTTTCATAACTAATTTTACTGCCTATTAACATTCTTTGAAACATTAACTGGGTGCTTCGGGGACTATACGACGACTTTGTTGGAATAATATTATACTTTCAAATTTTATAACGGCGTTTTGATTTATGGTGTCTTTAATATTACACCCCAGTGCCACGATAGCGTAAGAACGTATTTAAAAAAAAATGTAATGAATAGTAAAAGTAATGCTAAATATGGTTTTAAATGATAAATCTATACTAATATTATAAAGCTGAAGAGTTTGTTTGTTTGAACGCGCTAATCTCAGTAACTACTGGTCCGATTTGAAAAGTTCTTTCAGTGTTAGATAGCCCATTTATAGAGGAATGCTATAGGCTATATATCATCACGCTGACCTTTTGTATTAAAATTTGCAAATAAATAATTTGAAAGTTTAGAATTAAATGTCAGTTAATTTTGTTTTTGAAATATTTCTAAAATTATGCTAAATTGATTCAAAATTTACCTTTAACTGACGCGACGTGATAATTACACAATGTAACAGTAAACAATGATAATTTAGATTTTTTATGACAGTTTGCGTTATTAAATCCACGTATTTGATTAAATAAAGCACACAACAGAAAACGCGCCATTGTTTCGGTGAAAACCTTATTCAATCACAGAGCTTGACATGAGAAATCGTAATTGCAGTAGTTGATAAAAAGTGTAGCGCGGTTCCCACAGGAAATAACGAGAATAACGGTTTATACTGAGCTGTGGAGGGTCTCACATACTAGTATGAAGTAGTTATTTTACTTTGATTCATTTAAAACTAGCCGCTTACATTGCCCTGTAGATATTAATTAATGTGTCTATGCCTTCGGGTAATAGTAGTTTCCTTTGGTGATTTATATTTACTTACATCTTCGTTCTTGCCTTTTATTCTAAGGTTTATTTTAAACGACAGTTTTGGGATGATACTGTTAACATTTATCACATTTCTCAAAATAATGATTTAGGTTTTTACTCTGCTAACAATCAATGTTTATTTACTAAATAAAATCAATAGCTACATTAGAAACGTAATTTATTGTTTCCTTCCTCAACTCTAGCTAGACTTATTTTTGTTATATTTTATTTAATAACCGTAATATTTAACCTACTACCTATTTACCTAACCAGCACATCGATCAGAGTGTGCATCGAGCTATGAACACACACTCATTTAATTACCTTTTTTTTATTTTTTACTGCCAGCATAATGCAGGACAATGATGACGACACAATGCATAATACATGCATCATGTACAGGCAGCGACAGAAATACGCCACCACATTTTCAATCGCGCTTTTTTGTATGAAAATCTTAATGTTATTATAGCTATTGGTCAAGAGACAGTACAAAGTGATTGTAAATTTATTTTGAAGTTAGCATACGGGACATTTTCTTTGATAAAAAGTAAGTAGGTACTTGTAACCGGCGGTCCTGTATGCCATTATGTTTGGATGTGAATGGGGCAAGATAAGTTTGTAGGAATCGTACCAAGTAGCGTTCTTTATCCTCTGCATGCTTCTATAAAAAAAAGGCGTGATTTTATGTAAGTAAGTACATACGTAAATATGCTTTTGAATATGTGACAGTGGATACATATTGTTGCCTCTAACCGTACACTTATGTGTATATTTAGTGATGCACATCACATGGCAGGTGCATCGTGTGCCAGTGCCATTTACATGACAATATGAACATCTGATAGCAACTGAGTCAGTCAAGTACGACGGGAATGCAAGGTAAAGTAATTATGTTGAGTAAAAGTAAGACAGGTGTGATGTCATACAAAGGTCTGCGAAATGGTAAACAGTAGCGCGACTACGAACCTCTCGTACTGAGCATTTAACATTTAAAGAAATATTTCAAAAGTTACTTCTTAAAAATACATGCCGCTTATAGTAAGATGATAATATAAAAAATTGGCCTTAAACTAAAGTGATTAGGTATCTACTATTTAGTATTGAGCCAGCTAAAACAATTTCTATATGGAAAATTGATCACTGTCCCTAGTGTATTTGCAGAAGACTAATTTGTCTAAGCAGGCAATTTTAAATGTCAAACGCTCGATACTCAGCTAATTTTCTATCTAACGATAGTATTGGGGCAATGTTGTTCGGATGAAAGCGTGTTATCAATATACGTTTTGCTGATATGACACTATATTCTGTCTCATATTTCGGCTTAATCCTTTAAAAATTACGAATGTAAACACTATACTTTTGCAACTTCACAATCCATAGATCGTAAAGTTGCTACCCTGTTACTCACTAAACATAATATAGTTATGTTTATAGATATATTATGTCTTAGCATTTGTGTGTTTATCCTCGTTGTTGTTATATACATACGTCTTTACATAGTCGTTGTTTATTGCATATTGGTAAATAGCAAAATTCTAAAGCTAATTAGTTACGTCTGCAATGCGAGATTCAAATTACTATTCAAGATCTATGTGCATTGTAAATTTTGAGCACGTGTTAGTCTCATAGTGTGTATTACACATTGTAACTTAGGATTTGTAAAAGGATATGTATCTTATCTTATCTTATCTTAGGGGTGGGGGTGCCAGTTAATGCCTGGCTGACACTTCGACCATTCCTGATCCTTTGTGTCACCCCCTCCTTTGCTACTCTAGACGTTGGGGGGCAGGGCAAAACTTATCAGTTTTGCTATGCACCCCACCGGAAGCAGCCTGTAGTCTTCTGGTTTAGGGTAACCGCATCCTAGAAGATCCATTCTTTTCCTTCCTAAAGCATCACACTCGCACAAAAGGATATGTAAAAAATGCCCTTTAGCGACATTGATATTTAACTGCAGCTTAAAATTTAGAATAGTTTGCCTATACATTTTCTTTATACTACTTGGCAGGAACAATTCTAAATTTTTATCCTTGGATTATTGTAATACTAAAAAATAATACAGGCTGGTATCCTTTATGTTGAATCCTATACAGCAAAACGTTTATTGCCAGACCCCAGTTTAATGTTCTATAAAGTAAGTTCTTAGAC
The DNA here is from genome assembly GCF_050436995.1 of Anticarsia gemmatalis. Taxonomy (NCBI): domain Eukaryota; kingdom Metazoa; phylum Arthropoda; class Insecta; order Lepidoptera; family Erebidae; genus Anticarsia; species Anticarsia gemmatalis. The sequence goes on along the minus strand of NC_134756.1, from coordinate 4,853,491 downwards.
TTTTAAGCTCGAAGGATTAATCCAAGCACATATTAGCTAGAGTCTCGTAGAACTATACGTAAATGGGAAAGTGTGTTTACTTGTATAGATGTTTGTTACTTAATCAAGGCCAAACTATCAACAGATTTTGATCAGACCGTCTTTTCTTGTTTAACACAAAGATATTTTTTTGCTCCGGGAAATTCTTTCACGCGGGCAAAGTCGCAGGCAGTAGCTATTAAGTTCATATATATAAATACGATTATTGAAATAAATAGAGTATCTATACACTGGCATTAATAAAAAACTCCATCATATCTTCAATGGGTTTTAAAATTGTATGCATGTATTTAGAAACACTGCAGCTGTTTCATAATGAGGACTCAGTACGACATGTTCTTGTAACAGATTATGAACAAACATAATGATTGTACTGCAATGAGTTAATGATGTTCCCGCGACTTTAATGCCGTGGTATATTAGGATTATGACTAGCCTAGTTCATTGAATAAGACGCTATAATAACTCAGTTGCATTGATGAGCTTGAATTAGGTCGAATGCAGTAATTTGGCTATTAGTTTAAGCCCGTGACTTTATCCCTGTAAAACATTTTCCCACGGTAAAAACAGTGTCATATCAGTATTTTCTTATGCTTTTATAAAACTAGTTTCAAACCGCAACTTTTCCATTGTAAAAATTTACCGGGGATAAAATATTATCTCTAATAATTTAGATTATAAGCTATCTGTGTTCTTAATTTCATCTAAATCCGTTCAGTAGATTTGGGGTTATTGAGGAAAAAGCATATATTTAAACAATAAAACTTTTGCGTTTATAATATGGGTAAGATGAGGATTGCTTCTACGTCGGATAAACTATCAGAATATAAATATAATATTGCTAGGTTAATATGGAAGGATGTCGTTATAAAGTCATTTGCCTGAGACTTGTTTGCTGATATTAACGGGGCTTTAACGTAATTAGAATCTCTACCGATATATATTCATTTTTTGTAAAGGATACAAGGAAATTGCATATAATAATCATCTAGAAATCTATACTCGTCAAAATAATACTCGATGTTGTAAATGAAAAAGTTCGGATGTGTGTATAAATGTCACTCAATCATACCAAAACAACTACATGGATTTTGATAAAATTTAGCAGTTAGTTTAGATAGATAAACTCAAGGGATACTTTTTACCCCGTCAAATCTAGGCAGTCGAAGTTCTGACAAAAGCTAGTTATTTATAAGCAAGATTCATTAATACTGATAGTGCAATTACTCAACGCCGTATAAAATTAATTAATCTACAAATGAAATCAAATACATCTGTAGTATTTAAATAGCGTAATATAAGATTACGAAATGTCAAACTGTGTAGGAAAACTCTACGATAAAATGAGCGGTTTCAACATGACATCATTAAGACGAAAATAGGTATCCTTTCAAAATACTTATATACTCTGATAGATCATTTGAATAACTAGTTTTTCGAACAAACTTATTTTTGTAGAAGAAGTTACTAGGTAGTTGCTTGGCTACTATTTTTAAGTGATCGTGGTTAGAATCTAGATTCTAAGATTAATTTATTATGAATTTAATTAATTTAAATTTTACGATATTTTTATCATGTTTTTATCTTTTTCTACATCCTGTAACCTAAGCCATCTGAGAAAACCTGCGGACTACTTAACTGTTAATAGAAAAAATGTATTTTCTTACTACACTACTGATTCTTTTATACTTAATCAAGTATTTCAGAAACGTCTTATACAATAAATAAGGGGCCATTTTTGTGCAATTTTTTATCGTATTTCTCTTTTCTTATACTTTTACAGCCTTCATAACATTTCAATAGAATTTTGTGTACAATAGATAACTAACGTTGATACTTGCACGGCAGACACCAAAAATTAAACTCATTTATTCGATTGAACACTTCGTAATGTTCAAAATCTAATGAAGCACATAGGTAGCAACAATATGAAGTGATGATATTATAATTTTATTGGTAGTTTGTCTCGCCGACAGCCAAAGATGAGGTCGACGAACTGGTTTCATCTCCTATTAATTAATTCTAGACGTGTTTTTAAATATGAAGGTATATCGGAAACTGGATCTGCTTGAATAGTTAATGTTTTTCTATTGACGGTTTTCGATAAAGATTTCGTTAATAACAACTATTGTTAACTGAAGTGTTAAAAGGAAACTAATATCATAATAATATTACGTTTGCTATTCGTTTACTACAAATATAAAAATATAATGTTATCATAAGCATTGAATAACCCGAAATTAAATATGATTTCGCTGTCTTAACGTATTTAATATCCAAAACAAGTTAGTAATTACCGCTTAACATAAAGAAATACAAAGAAAAATGTCTCACCCAGTCTTAATTTACTCGAATGTGTCACTTCAGTATTTATATTTATTCCAACAGTCAACAAAACCGTGTCATCCTTATTCAAGTCACCTCACTATTACATCACCAAAGAATGCACTATTTAAAATCACTGGCCGAAAACACTAGGCTAAAGTAACGATTCGATTCGCGTGTTTAAAATTCGATTATTTAGAAGTTCGAATGCGGGATGCGCGAGCGCACGTTCGATATCTGGCTCGGTCGGTACGAAGACTCGGAGTCGCTTGGAGGCATACAGGTTACGTCATGGCGGCAAGGCCGGTCCGACGACGCAACCTACTGACTGCCCCGATCGGGGAATTAATCGTCACCGCAAGGTCAATACCGAAAATGGTACAATTTTATTTGTTCTGATGGAGTTCCGCCATCTTGTCGGTTAATTGCTCTGGACACTGAATACAAGGTCACGGCATCGAGTGCATCGAACTCCTCAGAAAACCCATTGTTTTATAAGAAACTATCAACGTTATCACGAAAACGCAAGTGAGGTTTACATTATTTTATTCTATTTCGTTGAATAAGTAAATGCAAGAACAATAGAAAATCTTATTTGTAGTTCTTAAAACTTACGAAGGATCTAATAATCTTCAAAATATAAGCCCGTTTTATACAACTGATAAAAGTAAACAGACATTATACTAAGCTGTATACAAAGATTGGGCAACAGTAATAAAACACAAGGAGATTAATCTTCTCTCATCTATAGATACGTAGATATTTGTTTCGTTACGCTTCCTAATTGCCCTATGAGCGATGCTTTGTGTCATCGCAGATGACCCCACTTACGTAATGTACTCGAATCAATAGTTTAATTCGTTAATGTACCGGAATAGAACATAAAGGGATGCATTTGACTGTGAAATTTAATGTAATACTCAATTTGATTAGTGCGATTAGCGTTGCATGATTGTACGTGAGTGCATTGACCTCCATGTCATCGCAATTAAATATAGAACAGTAGTCTTCCCTGAGAGAATATTATCTAGGTTCGTAATTAAAGTAACTTATCTGAAGTCACTAGTACATAGTACGACGCAAGCACTATTATGGCTCGAGATGTAGATTTCCTAGAAGCTACGGTCGACCTGGGATTTCCTTTGCCTTCTTTTCTCAGAAAACTTCATATAGACTACTAGAAAGTTTCTTGAACTACCTATATTAATTTGTCATTGAGTACTCTAAGTATTTCTTCCCTTCGTGAATAAATTTGCCGGAGCTCCGCAATAGGAAACAGATTTTCATTTCGTAATTTATAAGATCGTTGGATTAAAAGTTTGTTGAAATCTTTTGCCAACATCGTCATTGACCTTTAGAGTAAAGACAGGATTTGAGGAAGTTCGAAAGCAATCTAAAAATAATTTATTCATGTAATAAAGAATAAATTTTGGATCAGGGGGGCTATCATGTATTTCAGTTGACAACTACTTGAAAGCCACTTTGTTGTGCATTGTTTTCTCTCTTAGATTGTAAAGATTAACACGTTACGTTAAAGCAGCAATGTACTGAATAGTGACCATCAATTGACGTACACTAGTTGTCAACTGAGATACGTCTTAGACATACTTGTTGTTTTTATTCTTTCAAACATGTTTGACGTAGGCATATTCAAGTAAACTATTTAATTTAACCTACCATAAAAAGTTCAAGGTGAAATGCGCGCCCGCGATAATTCCCGTATTCTATTGTACAATAAAAATGCAACCATAAAAAGATTTGTACTGATTGTATATTTTTACATATACAAACATAATTTCATATTTAATAAGATCAATATAAGGTATTACCAGCCCGTTAATCCAGTTACAGGTAAAAGTAGCTTGGGTGAAACGAGTATAGCGATGGTCATAACTAACTATTACGCCCACCTGACCCTCGGCGGTTTAAACCAGGAATAAAAGGGTCTAGTGCTAAATAAGGTCGCGATTTCTCATTGGCAGCTTTACGACATTCCTTCGAGTTATTGCTAAGTCGATTCGATGGATACTTTCACATAAATGATTAGGATCGAATTTTCTATATGTGTTATAAAACATTGTTCCGTTAATACCAGTAGCACGAAGAAGTTTGACATTTCAAATGCATCGCAAAAAATAGTACGTACAGTGCCGGCTAGAGGTAATAATAACATTTTCATACACAAGCTAGATAGTTGTCAATAGTCGATAGTTATAGAAAATCGTACTATAGTTTATTAAAATTCTTGTACTATCCTAAGCTGTCTTATGTAAGCTATTAGGCAAATGAATCAAAAATGTTCTACGTGCCTAACTTTTGGTTATTATTTTGCCAAACCTTCTTGGCCTTCACAGAAAATTACCAAAACTTCCACCTATGAAGTCCGTTCTACCCTTCATCTGCAAAACCGTATGAAATTCTCGGACTCTGTCAAACAATGTACCTAGTACCTGTACGTCGTGTCTATTCCATCAAAATCTGATATCCAAGAGCACAATGCACTGAAGACAATGCGCGTGATTAGTGCCCTCTAGTGTCATCAACAGTGGAACATCAAAGCTATCGTGTAACGGCATATGTCTGTATTAATACTCTTACTAGAGTATTTCATTAATAAGAGATAACCACTCTAAGTACTATTTG